>NC_140428.1:4258300-4468300 GCF_965140295.1 Lepidochelys olivacea
TGACTGGCTGATACCTTTCTAGTACCCCTAGTAAGTGAAGCCCCGCCCCCTAATCACGGCTCAGCTTCTCTCCCAGCACAAAGCCCCTTCACATACAGATACTACCAACACAAAAACACACACAAATACCTTCTCCTCCAAGAGAACTCCCACTCAAACTCCCCTGTTTACAGCTCTGTTTGCTAGCTCCTGTGCCGCTGCAGCTGTCTGTGCCGCTGCCTGACTGGCTGCGACCTTTATAGGACCCCTAGTCAGTCAAGCCCCGCCCCCTAATCAGGGCTCAGCTTCTGTCCCAGCACAAAGCCCCTACACACACAGATACTAACAATACAAAACCAAACACACAAATACCTTCTACTCCAACAATACTCCCACTCAAACTCCCCTGTTTACAGCTCTGTTTGCTAGCTCCTGTGCCGCTGCCTGACTGTCTGCAACCTTTATAGGACCCCTAGTCAGGGAAGCCTCGCCCCCTAATCAGGGCTCAGCTTCTCTCCCAGCACAAAGCCCCTACACATACAGATACCACCAGTACAAAACCGAACACACACAAATACCTTCTCCTCCAACAGAACTCCCACTCAAACTCCCCTGTTTACAGCTCTGTTTGCTAGCTCCTGTGCCGCTGCAGCTGTCTGTGCCGCTGCCTGACTGGCTGATACCTTTATAGGACCCCTAGTCAGTGAAGCCCCGCCCCCTAATCAGGGCTCAGCTTCTCACCCAGCACAAAGCCCCGACACATACAAATACCAATACAAAACCAAACAAACACAAATACCTTCTCCTCCAACAGAACTCCCACTCAAACTCCCCTGTTTACAGCTCTGTGTGCTAGCTCCTGTGCCGCTGCCTGACTGGCTGCTACCTTTATAGGACCCCTAGTCAGTGAAGCCCCGCCCCCTAATCAGGGTTCAGCTTCTATCCCAGCACAAAGCCCCTACACACACAGATACTACCAATACAAATCCAAACACACACAAATACCTTCTCCTCCCACTCAAACTCCCCGTTTACAGCTCTGTTTGCTAGCTCCTGTGCCGCTGCAGCTGTCTGTGCCGCTGCCTGACTGGCTGATACCTTTCTAGGACCCCTAGTTAGTGAAGCGCCGCCCCCTAATCAGGGTTCAGCTTCTATCCCAGCACAAAGCCCCTACACACACAGATACTACCAATACAAATCCAAACACACACAAATACCTTCTCCTCCCACTCAAACTCCCCTGTTTACAGCTCTGTTTGTAGCTCCTGTGCCGCTGCCTGACTGGCTGCTACCTTTATAGGACCCCTAGTCAGGGAAGCCCCGCCCCCTAATCAGGGCTCAGCTTCTTTCCCAGCACAAAGCCCCTCCAAGCCTCTACATATACAGATACTACCAATACAAAACCAAACACACACACAAATACCTTCTCCACCAACAGAACTCCCACTCAAACCCGCCTGTTTACAGCTCTGTTTGCTAGCTCCTGTGCCGCTGCAGCTGTCTGTGCCGCTGCCTGACTGGCTGCGACCTTTATAGGACCCCTAGTCAGTCAAGCCCCGCCCCCTAATCAGGGCTCAGCTTCTCTCCCAGCACAAAGCCCCTACACATACAGATACTAACAATACAAAACCAAACACACACAAATACCTTCTCCTCCAACAGAACTCCCACTCAAACTCCCCTGTTTACAGCTCTGTTTGCTAGATCCTGTGCCGCTGCAGCTGTCTGTGAGGCTGCCTGACTGGCTGCTACCTTTATAGGACCCCTAGTCAGGGAAGCCCCGCCCCCTAATCAGGGCTCAGCTTCTCTCCCAGCACAAAGCCCCTACACATACAGATACTAACAATACAAAACCAAACACACACAAATACCTTCTCCTCCAAAAGAACTCCCACTCAAACTCCCCTGTTTACAGCTCTGTTTGCTAGCTCCTGTGCTGCTGCAGCTGTCTGTGCCGCTACCTGACTGGCTGCTACCTTTATAGGACCCCTAGTCAGTGAAGCCCCGCCCCCCAATCAGGGCTCAGCTTCTGTCTCAGCACAAAGCCCCTACACACACAGATACTACCAATACAAAACCAAACACACACAAATACCTTCTACTCCGACAGTACTCCTACTCAAACTCCCCTGTTTACAGCTCTGTTTGCTAGCTCCTGTGCCGCTGCCTGACTGGCTGCAACCTTATTGGACCCCTTGTCAGGGAAGCCCCGCCCACTAATCAGGGCTCAGCTTCTTTCCCAGCACAAAGCCCCTCCAAGCCTCTACACATACAGATATCACCAATACGAAACCAAACACACACACAAATACCTTTTCCTCCAACAGAACTCCCACTCAAACTCCCCTGTTTACAGCTCTGTTTGCTAGCTCCTGTGCCGCTGCCTGACTGGCTGCTACCTTTATAGGACCCCAAGTCAGGGAAGCCCTGCCCCCTAATCAGGGCTCAGCTTCTCTCCCAGCACAAAGCCTCTACACATACAGATACTACCAATACAAATCCAAACACACACAAATACCTTCTCCTCCAACAGAACTCCCACTCAAACTCCACTGTTTACAGCTCTGTTTGCTAGCTCCTGTGCCGCTGCAGCTGTCTGTGCCGCTGCCTGACTGGCTGCTACCTTTATAGGACCCCTAGTCAGGGAAGACCCGCCCCCTAATCAGGGCTCAGCTTCTGTCCCAGCACAAAGCCCCTACACACACAGATACTACCAATACAAAACCAAACACACACACAAATACCTTCTCCTCCAACAGTACTCCAACTCAAACTCCCCTGTTTACAGCTCTGTTTGCTAGCTCCTGTGCCGCTGCCTGACTGGCTGCTACCTTTATAGGACCCCTAGTCAGGGAAGCCCCGCCCCTAATCAGGGCTCAGCTTCTCTCCCAGCACAAAGCCCCTACACATACAGATACTAACAATACAAAACCAAACACACACAAATACCTTCTCCTCCAACAGAACTCCCACTCAAACTCCCCTGTTTACAGCTCTGTTTGCTAGCTCCTGTGCCGCTGCAGCTGTCTGTGCCGCTGCCTGACTGGCTGATACCTTTCTAGGACCCCTAGTAAGTGAAGCCCCGACCCCTAATCACGGCTCAGCTTCTCTCCCAGCACAAAGCCCCTTCACATACAGATACTACCAATACAAAACCAAACACACACGAATACCTTCTCCTCCAACAGAACTCCCACTCGAACTCCCCTGTTTACAGCTCTGTTTGTAGCTCCTGTGCCGCTGCAGCTGTCTGTGCCGCTGCCTGACTGGCTGCGACCTTTATAGGACCCCTAGTCAGGGAAGCCCCGCCCCCTAATCAGGGCTCAGCTTCTTTCCCAGCACAAAGCCCCTCCAAGCCGCTACACATACAGATACTACCAATACAAAACCAAACACACAAATACCTTCTACTCCAACAGTACTCCCACTCAAACTCCCCTGTTTACAGCTCTGTTTGCTAGCTCCTGTGCCGCTGCCTGACTGTCTGCAACCTTTATAGGACCCCTAGTCAGGGAAGCCCCGCCCCCTAATCAGGGCTCAGCTTCTCTCCCAGCACAAAGCCCCTACACATACAGATACCACCAATACAAAACCGAACACACACAAATACCTTCTCCTCCAACAGAACTCCCACTCAAACCCCCCTGTTTACAGCTCTGTTTGCTAGCTCCTGTGCCGCTGCAGCTGTCTGTGCCGGTGCCTGACTGGCTGATACCTTTATAGGACCCCTAGTCAGTGAAGCCCCGCCCCCTAATCAGGGCTCAGCTTCTCTCCCAGCACAAAGCCCCTACACATACAGATACTACCAATACAAAACCAAACACACACAAATACCTTCTACTCCAACAGAACTCCCACTCAAACTCCCCTGTTTACAGCTCTGTTTGCTAGCTCCTGTGCCGCTGCAGCTGTCTGTGCCGCTGCCTGACTGGCTGATACCTTTCTAGTACCCCTAGTAAGTGAAGCCCCGCCCCCTAATCACGGCTCAGCTTCTCTCCCAGCACAAAGCCCCTTCACATACAGATACTACCAATACAAAACCAAACACACACGAATACCTTCTCCTCCAACAGAACTCCCACTCGAACTCCCCTGTTTACAGCTCTGTTTGTAGCTCCTGTGCCGCTGCCTGACTGGCTGCTACCTTTATAGGACCCCTAGTCAGGGAAGCCCCGCCCACTAATCAGGGCTCAGCTTCTGTCCCAGCACAAAGCCCCTACACACACAGATACTACCAATACAAAACCAAAAACACACAAATACCTTCTCCTCCAACAGAACTCCCACTCAAAATCCCCTGTTTACAGCTCTGTTTGCTAGCTCCTGTGCCGATGCAGCTGTCTGTGCCGCTGTCTGACTGGCTGATACCTTTTTAGGACCCCTAGTCAGTGAAGCCCCGCCCCCTAATCAGGGCTCAGCTTCTCTCCCAGCACAAAGCCCCAACACATGCAGATACAACCAATACAAAACCAAACACACACAAATACCTTCTACTCCAACAGAACTCCCACTCAAACTCCCCTGTTTACAGCTCTGTTTGATAGCTCCTGTGCCGCTGCCTGACTGGCTGCAACCTTATTGGACCCCTTGTCAGGGAAGCCCCGCCCACTAATCAGGGCTCAGCTTCTTTCCCAGCACAAAGCCCCTCCAAGCCTCTACACATACAGATACCACCAATACAAAACCAAGCACACACACAAATACCTTTTCCTCCAACAGAACTCCCACTCGAACTCCCTTGTTTACAGCTCTGTTTGCTAGCTCCTGTGCCGCTGCCTGACTGGCTGCTACCCTTATAGGACCCCAAGTCAGGGAAGCCCCGCCCCCTAATCAGGGCTCAGCTTCTCTCCCAGCACAAAGCCTCTACACATACAGATACTACCAATACAAATCCAAACACACACAAATACCTTCTCCTCCAACAGAACTCCCACTCAAACTCCACTGTTTACAGCTCTGTTTGCTAGCTCCTGTGCCGCTGCAGCTGTCTGTGCCGCTGCCTGACTGGCTGCTACCTTTATAGGACCCCTAGTCAGTGAAGACCCGCCCCCTAATCAGGGCTCAGCTTCTCTCCCAGCATAAAGCCCCTACACACACAGATACTACCAATACAAAACCAAACACACACACAAATACCTTCTCCTCCAACAGTACTCCCACTCAAACTCCCCTGTTTACAGCTCTGTTTGCTAGCTCCTGTGCCGCTGCCTGACTGGCTGCTACCTTTATAGGACCCCTAGTCAGGGAAGCCCCGCCCCTAATCAGGGCTCAGCTTCTCTCCCAGCACAAAGCCCCTTCGCATACAGATACTACCAATACAAAACCAAACACACACGAATACCTTCTCCTCCAACAGAACTCCCACTCGAACTCCCCTGTTTACAGCTCTGTTTGTAGCTCCTGTGCCGCTGCCTGACTGGCTGCTACCTTTATAGGACCCCTAGTCAGGGAAGCCCCGCCCCCTAATCAGGGCTCAGCTTCTTTCCCAGCACAAAGCCCCTCCAAGCCTCTACACATACAGATACTACCAATACAAAACCAAACACACACACAAATACCTTTTCCTCCAACAGAACTCCCACTCGAACTCCCCTGTTTACAGCTCTGTTTGCTAGCTCCTGTGCCGCTGCCTGACTGGCTGCTACCTTTATAGGACCCCTAGTCAGGGAAGCCCCGACCCCTAATCAGGGCTCATCTTCTCTCCCAGCACAAAGCCCCAAAACATACAGATACTACCAATACAAAACCAAACACACACAAATACCTTCTCCTCCAAGAGAACTCCCAATCAAACTCCCCGGTTTACAGCTCTGTTTGCTAGCTCCTGTGCCGCTGCAGCTGTCTGTGCCGCTGCCTGACTGGCTGCTACCTTTATAGGACTCCTAGTCAGTGAAGCCCCGCCCCCTAATCAGGGCTCAGCTTCTGTCCCAGCACAAAGCCCCTACACACACAGATACTAGCAATACAAAACCAAACACACACACAAATACCTTCTCCTCCAACAGAACTCCCACTCAAACCCGCCTGTTTACAGCTCTGTTTTATAGCTCCTGTGCCGCTGCCTGACTGTCTGCAACCTTTATAGGACCCCGAGTCAGGGAAGCCCCGCCCCCTAATCAGGGCTCAGCTTCTCTCCCAGCACAAAGCCCCTACACATGCAGATACTACCAATACAAAACCAAACACACACAAATACCTTCTACTCCAACAGAACTCCCACTCAAACTCCCCTGTTTACAGCTCTGTTTTATAGCTCCTGTGCCGCTGCCTGACTGGCTGCAACCTTATTGGACCCCTCGTCAGGGAAGCCCCGCCCACTAATCAGGGCTCAGCTTCTTTCCCAGCACAAAGCCCCTCCAAGCCTCTACACATACAGATACTACCAATACAAAACCAAACACACACACAAATACCTTCTCCTCCAACAGAACTCCCACTCAAACCCGCCTGTTTACAGCTCTGTTTGCTAGCTCCTGTGCCGCTGCAGCTGTCTGTGCCGCTGCCTGACTGGCTGCGACCTTTATAGGACCCCTAGTCAGGGAAGCCCCGCCCCCTAATCAGGGCTCAGCTTCTTTCCCAGCACAAAGCCCCTCCAAGCCGCTACACATACAGATACTACCAATACAAAACCAAACACACACACAAATACCTTCTCCTCCAACAGAACTCCCACTCAAACCCGCCTGTTTACAGCTCTGTTTGCTAGCTCCTGTGCCGCTGCAGCTGTCTGTGCCGCTGCCTGACTGGCTGCGACCTTTATAGGACCCCTAGTCAGTCAAGCCCCGCCCCCTAATCAGGGCTCAGCTTCTGTCCCAGCACAAAGCCTCTACACACACAGATACTACCAATACAAAACCAAACACACAAATACCTTCTACTCCAACAGTACTCCCACTCAAACTCCCCTGTTTACAGCTCTGTTTGCTAGCTCCTGTGCCGCTGCCTGACTGTCTGCAACCTTTATAGGACCCCTAGTCAGGGAAGCCCCGCCCCCTAATCAGGGCTCAGCTTCTCTCCCAGCACAAAGCCCCTACACATACAGATACCACCAATACAAAACCGAACACACACAAATACCTTCTCTTCCAACAGAACTCCCACTCAAACTCCCCTGTTTACAACTCTGTTTGCTAGCTCCTGTGCCGCTGCAGCTGTCTGTGCCGCTGCCTGACTGGCTGATACCTTTATAGGACCCCTAGTCAGTGAAGCCCCGCCCCCTAATCAGGGCTCAGCTTCTCTCCCAGCACAAAGCCCCTACACATACAGATACTATCAATACAAAATCAAACACACACAAATACCTTCTTCTCCAACAGAACTCCCACTCAAACTCCCCTGTTTACAGCTCTGTTTGCTAGCTCCTGTGCCGCTGCCTGACTGGCTGCTACCTTTATAGGACCCCTAGTCAGGGAAGTCCCGCCCCCTAATCAGGGCTCAGCTTCTCTCCCAGCACAAAGCCCCTACACATACAGATACTAACAATACAAAACCAAACACACACAAATACCTTCTCCTCCAACAGAACTCCCACTCAAACCCCCCTGTTTACAGCTCTGTTTGCTAGCTCCTGTGCCGCTGCAGCTGTCTGTGCCGCTGCCTGATTGGCTGCTACGTTTATAGGACCCCTAGTCAGGGAAGCCCCGCCCCCTAATCAGGGCTCAGCTTCTCACCCAGCACAAAGCCCCGACACATACAAATACCAATACAAAACCAAACAAACACAAATACCTTCTCCTCCAACAGAACTCCCACTCAAACTCCCCTGTTTACAGCTCTGTGTGCTAGCTCCTGTGCCGCTGCCTGACTGGCTGCTACCTTTATAGGACCCCTAGTCAGGGAAGCCCCGCCCCCTAATCAGGGCTCAGCTTCTGTCCCAGCACAAAGCCCCTACACATACAGATACTACCAATACAAAACCAAACACACACAAATACCTTCTCCTCCAACAGAACTCTCACTCCAACTCCCCTGTTCACAGCTCTGTTTGCTAGCTCCTGTGCCGATGCAGCTGTCTGTGCCGCTGCGTGACTGGCTGCAACCTTTATAGGACACCTAGTCAGGGAAGCCCCGCCCCCTAATCAGGGCTCAGCTTCTCTCCCAGCACAAAGCCCCTACACATACAGATACTAACAATACAAAACCAAACACACACAAATACCTTCTCCTCCCACTCAAACTCCCCGTTTACAGCTCTGTTTGCTAGCTCCTGTGCCGGTGCAGCTGTCTGTGCCGCTGCCTGACTGACTGCTACCTTTATAGGACCCCTAGTCAGTGAAGCCCCGCCCCCTAATCAGGGCTCAGCTTCTGTCCCAGCACAAAGCCCCTACACACACAGATACTACCAATACAAATCCAAACACACACAAATACCTTCTACTCCAACAGAACTCCCACTCAAACTCCCCTGTTTACAGCTCTGTTTGATAGCTCCTGTGCCGCTGCCTGACTGGCTGCAACCTTTATAGGACCCCTAGCCAGGGAAGCCCCGCCCCCTAATCAGGGCTCAGCTTCTCTCCCAGGACAAAGCCCCTACACATACAGATACCACCAATACAAAACCAAACACACACAAATACCTTCTCCTCCAACAGAACTCCCACTCAAACTCCCCTGTTTACAGCTCTGTTTGCTAGCTCCTGTGCCGCTGCAGCTGTCTGTGCCGCTGCCTGACTGGCTGATACCTTTCTAGGACCCCGAGCTAGTGAAGCCCCGCCCCCTAATCACGGCTCAGCTTCTCTCCCAGCACAAAGCCCCTTCACATACAGATACTACCAAGACAAAACCAAACACACACGAATACCTTCTCCTCCAACAGAACTCCCACTCAAACTCCCCTGTTTACAGCTCTGTGTGCTAGCTCCTGTGCCGCTGCCTGACTGGCTGCTACCTTTATAGGACCCCTAGTCAGGGAAGCCCCGCCCCCTAATCAGGGCTCAGCTTCTCTCCCAGCACAAAGCCCCTCCAAGCCTCTACACATACAGATACCACCAATACAAAACCAAACACACACACAAATACCTTTTCCACCAACAGAACTCCCACTCAAACTCCCCTGTTTACAGCTCTGTTTGCTAGCTCCTGTGCCGCTGCCTGACTGGCTGCTACCCTTATAGGACCCCAAGTCAGGGAAGCCCCGCCCCCTAATCAGGGCTCAGCTTCTCTCCCAGCACAAAGCCTCTACAAATACAGATACTACCAATACAAATCCAAACACACACAAATACCTTCTCCTCCAACAGAACTCCCACTCAAACTCCACTGTTTACAGCTCTGTTTGCTAGCTCCTGTGCCGCTGCAGCTGTCTGTGCCGCTGCCTGACTGGCTGCGACCTTTATAGGACCCCTAGTCAGTCAAGACCCGCCCCCTAATCAGGGCTCAGCTTCTCTCCCAGCACAAAGCCCCTACACATACAGATACTACCAATACAAAAACACACACAAATACCTTCTCCTCCAAGAGAACTCCCACTCAAACTCCCCTGTTTACAGCTCTGTTTGCTAGCTCCTGTGCCGCTGCCTGACTGGCTGCTACCTTTATAGGACCCCTAGTCAGGGAAGCCCCGCCCCCTAATCAGGGCTCAGCTTCTCTCCCAGCACAAAGCCACTACACATACAGATACTAACAATACAAAACCAAACACACACAAATACCTTCTCCTCCAGAAGAACTCCCACTTAAACTCCCCTGTTTACAGCTCTGTTTGCTAGCTCCTGTGCTGCTGCAGCTGTCTGTGCCGCTACCTGACTGGCTGCTACCTTTATAGGACCCCTAGTCAGGGAAGCCCCGCCCCCTAATCAGGGCTCAGCTTCTCTCCCAGCACAAAGCCCCTACACATACAGATACCACCAATACAAAACCAAACACACACAAATACCTTCTCCTCCAACAGAACTCCCACTCAAAATCCCCTGTTTACAGCTCTGTTTGCTAGCTCCTGTGCCGATGCAGCTGTCTGTGCCGCTGTCTGACTGGCTGATACCTTTTTAGGACCCCTAGTCAGTGAAGCCCCGCCCCCTAATCAGGGCTCAGCTTCTCTCCCAGCACAAAGCCCCAACACATGCAGATACAACCAATACAAAACCAAACACACACAAATACCTTCTACTCCAACAGAACTCCCACTCAAACTCCCCTGTTTACAGCTCTGTTTGATAGCTCCTGTGCCGCTGCCTGACTGGCTGCAACCTTATTGGACCCCTTGTCAGGGAAGCCCCGCCCCCTAATCAGGGCTCAGCTTCTCTCCCAGCACAAAGCCTCTACACATACAGATACTACCAATACAAATCCAAACACACACAAATACCTTCTCCTCCAACAGAACTCCCACTCAAACTCCACTGTTTACAGCTCTGTTTGCTAGCTCCTGTGCCGCTGCAGCTTTCTGTGCCGCTGCCTGACTGGCTGCTACCTTTATAGGACCCCTAGTCAGTGAAGACCCGCCCCCTAATCAGGGCTCAGCTTCTCTCCCAGCATAAAGCCCCTACACACACAGATACTACCAATACAAAACCAAACACACACACAAATACCTTCTCCTCCAACAGTACTCCCACTCAAACTCCCCTGTTTGCAGCTCTGTTTGCTAGCTCCTGTGCCGCTGCCTGACTGGCTGCTACCTTTATAGGACCCCTAGTCAGGGAAGCCCCGCCCCTAATCAGGGCTCAGCTTCTCTCCCAGCACAAAGCCCCTACACATACAGATACTAACAATACAAAACCAAACACACACAAATACCTTCTCCTCCAACAGAACTCCCACTCAAACTCCCCTGTTTACAGCTCTGTTTGCTAGCTCCTGTACCGCTGCAGCTGTCTGTGCCGCTGCCTGACTGGCTGATACCTTTCTAGGACCCCTAGTAAGTGAAGCCCCGACCCCTAATCACGGCTCAGCTTCTCTCCCAGCACAAAGCCCCTTCACATACAGATACTACCAATACAAAACCAAACACACACGAATACCTTCTCCTCCAACAGAACTCCCACTCGAACTCCCCTGTTTACAGCTCTGTTTGTAGCTCCTGTGCCGCTGCAGCTGTCTGTGCCGCTGCCTGACTGGCTGCGACCTTTATAGGACCCCTAGTCAGGGAAGCCCCGCCCCCTAATCAGGGCTCAGCTTCTTTCCCAGCACAAAGCCCCTCCAAGCCGCTACACATACAGATACTACCAATACAAAACCAAACACACAAATACCTTCTACTCCAACAGTACTCCCACTCAAACTCCCCTGTTTACAGCTCTGTTTGCTAGCTCCTGTGCCGCTGCCTGACTGTCTGCAACCTTTATAGGACCCCTAGTCAGGGAAGCCCCGCCCCCTAATCAGGGCTCAGCTTCTCTCCCAGCACAAAGCCCCTACACATACAGATACCACCAATACAAAACCGAACACACACAAATACCTTCTCCTCCAACAGAACTCCCACTCAAACCCCCCTGTTTACAGCTCTGTTTGCTAGCTCCTGTGCCGCTGCTTGACTGGCTGCAACCTTATAGGACCCCTAGTCAGGGAAGCCCCGCCCACTAATCAGGGCTCAGCTTCTTTCCCAGCACAAAGCCCCTACACATACAGATACTATCAATACAAAACCAAACACACACAAATACCTTCTTCTCCAACAGAACTCCCACTCAAACTCCCCTGTTTACAGCTCTGTTTGCTAGCTCCTGTGCCGCTGCCTGACTGTCTGCTACCTTTATAGGACCCCTAATCAGGGAAGCCCCGCCCCCTAATCAGGGCTCAGCTTCTCTCCCAGCACAAAGCCCCTACACATACAGATACTAACAATACAAAACCAAACACACACAAATACCTTCTCCTCCAACAGAACTCCCACTCAAACCCCCCTGTTTACAGCTCTGTTTGCTAGCTCCTGTGCCGCTGCAGCTGTCTGTGCCGCTGCCTGATTGGCTGCTACGTTTATAGGACCCCTAGTCAGGGAAGCCCCGCCCCCTAATCAGGGCTCAGCTTCTCACCCAGCACAAAGCCTCGACACATACAGATACTAATACAAAACCAAACAAACACAAATACCTTCTCCTCCAACAGAACTCCCACTCAAACCCGCCTGTTTACAGCTCTGTTTGCTACCCCCTGTGCCGCTGCAGCTGTCTGTGCCGCTGCCTGACTGGCTGATACCTTTCTAGTACCCCTAGTAAGTGAAGCCCCGCCCCCTAATCACGGCTCAGCTTCTCTCCCAGCACAAAGCCCCTTCACATACAGATACTACCAACACAAAAACA
Source organism: Lepidochelys olivacea (assembly GCF_965140295.1). Classification (NCBI taxonomy): domain Eukaryota; kingdom Metazoa; phylum Chordata; order Testudines; family Cheloniidae; genus Lepidochelys; species Lepidochelys olivacea. The sequence continues at coordinate 4,270,516 of NC_140428.1, forward strand.
CACACAAATACCTTCTCCTCCAAGAGAACTCCCACTCAAACTCCCCTGTTTACAGCTCTGTTTGCTAGCTCCTGTGCCGCTGCAGCTGTCTGTGCCGCTGCCTGACTGGCTGCGACCTTTATAGGACCCCTAGTCAGTCAAGCCCCGCCCCCTAATCAGGGCTCAGCTTCTGTCCCAGCACAAAGCCCCTACACACACAGATACTAACAATACAAAACCAAACACACAAATACCTTCTACTCCAACAATACTCCCACTCAAACTCCCCTGTTTACAGCTCTGTTTGCTAGCTCCTGTGCCGCTGCCTGACTGTCTGCAACCTTTGTAGGACCCCTAGTCAGGGAAGCCTCGCCCCCTAATCAGGGCTCAGCTTCTCTCCCAGCACAAAGCCCCTACACATACAGATACCACCAGTACAAAACCGAACACACACAAATACCTTCTCCTCCAACAGAACTCCCACTCAAACTCCCCTGTTTACAGCTCTGTTTGCTAGCTCCTGTGCCGCTGCAGCTGTCTGTGCCGCTGCCTGACTGGCTGATACCTTTATAGGACCCCTAGTCAGTGAAGCCCCGCCCCCTAATCAGGGCTCAGCTTCTCACCCAGCACAAAGCCCCGACACATACAAATACCAATACAAAACCAAACAAACACAAATACCTTCTCCTCCAACAGAACTCCCACTCAAACTCCCCTGTTTACAGCTCTGTGTGCTAGCTCCTGTGCCGCTGCCTGACTGGCTGCTACCTTTATAGGACCCCTAGTCAGTGAAGCCCCGCCCCCTAATCAGGGTTCAGCTTCTATCCCAGCACAAAGCCCCTACACACACAGATACTACCAATACAAATCCAAACACACACAAATACCTTCTCCTCCCACTCAAACTCCCCGTTTACAGCTCTGTTTGCTAGCTCCTGTGCCGATGCAGCTGTCTGTGCCGCTGCCTGACTGACTCCTACCTTTATAGGGCCCCTAGTCAGTGAAGCCCCGCCCCCTAATCAGGGCTCAGCTTCTGTCCCAGCACAAAGCCCCTACACACACAGATACTACCAATACAAATCCAAACACACACAAATACCTTCTACTCCAACAGAACTCCCACTCAAACTCCCCTGTTTACAGCTCTGTTTGATAGCTCCTGTGCCGTTGCCTGACTGGCTGCAACCTTTCTAGGACCCCTAGCCAGGGAAGCCCCGCCCCCTAATCAGGGCTCAGGTTCTCTCCCAGGACAAAGCCCCTACACATACAGATACCACCAATACAAAACCAAACACACACAAATACCTTCTCCTCCACCTGAACTCCCACTCGAACTCCCCTGTTTACAGCTCTGTTTGCTAGCTCCTGTGCCGCTGCAGCTGTCTGTGCCGCTGCCTGACTGGCTGATACCTTTCTAGGACCCCTAGTTAGTGAAGCCCCGCCCCCTAATCAGGGTTCAGCTTCTATCCCAGCACAAAGCCCCTACACACACAGATACTACCAATACAAATCCAAACACACACAAATACCTTCTCCTCCCACTCAAACTCCCCTGTTTACAGCTCTGTTTGTAGCTCCTGTGCCGCTGCCTGACTGGCTGCTACCTTTATAGGACCCCTAGTCAGGGAAGCCCCGCCCCCTAATCAGGGCTCAGCTTCTTTCCCAGCACAAAGCCCCTCCAAGCCTCTACATATACAGATACTACCAATACAAAACCAAACACACACACAAATACCTTCTCCACCAACAGAACTCCCACTCAAACCCGCCTGTTTACAGCTCTGTTTGCTAGCTCCTGTGCCGCTGCAGCTGTCTGTGCCGCTGCCTGACTGGCTGCGACCTTTATAGGACCCCTAGTCAGTCAAGCCCCGCCCCCTAATCAGGGCTCAGCTTCTCTCCCAGCACAAAGCCCCTACACATACAGATACTAACAATACAAAACCAAACACACACAAATACCTTCTCCTCCAACAGAACTCCCACTCAAACTCCCCTGTTTACAGCTCTGTTTGCTAGATCCTGTGCCGCTGCAGCTGTCTGTGAGGCTGCCTGACTGGCTGCTACCTTTATAGGACCCCTAGTCAGGGAAGCCCCGCCCCCTAATCAGGGCTCAGCTTCTCTCCCAGCACAAAGCCCCTACACATACAGATACTAACAATACAAAACCAAACACACACAAATACCTTCTCCTCCAAAAGAACTCCCACTCAAACTCCCCTGTTTACAGCTCTGTTTGCTAGCTCCTGTGCTGCTGCAGCTGTCTGTGCCGCTACCTGACTGGCTGCTACTTTTATAGGACCCCTAGTCAGTGAAGCCCCGCCCCCCAATCAGGGCTCAGCTTCTGTCTCAGCACAAAGCCCCTACACACACAGATACTACCAATACAAAACCAAACACACACAAATACCTTCTACTCCGACAGTACTCCCACTCAAACTCCCCTGTTTACAGCTCTGTTTGATAGCTCCTGTGCTGCTGCCTGACTGGCTGCAACCTTTATAGGACCCCTAGTCAGGGAAGCCCCGCCCCCTAATCAGGGCTCAGCTCCTCTCCCAGCACAAAGACCCTCCAAGCCTCTACACATACAGATACCACCAATACAAAACCAAACACACACACAAATACCTTTTCCACCAACAGAACTCCCACTCAAACTCCCCTGTTTACAGCTCTGTTTGCTAGCTCCTGTGCCGCTGCCTGACTGGCTGCTACCCTTATAGGACCCCAAGTCAGGGAAGCCCCGCCCCCTAATCAGGGCTCAGCTTCTCTCCCAGCACAAAGCCTCTACAAATACAGATACTACCAATACAAATCCAAACACACACAAATACCTTCTCCTCCAACAGAACTCCCACTCAAACTCCACTGTTTACAGCTCTGTTTGCTAGCTCCTGTGCCGCTGCAGCTGTCTGTGCCGCTGCCTGACTGGCTGCGACCTTTATAGGACCCCTAGTCAGTCAAGCCCCGCCCCCTAATCAGGGCTCAGCTTCTCTCCCAGCACAAAGCCCCTACACATACAGATACTACCAATACAAAAACACACACAAATACCTTCTCCTCCAAGAGAACTCCCACTCAAACTCCCCTGTTTACAGCTCTGTTTGCTAGCTCCTGTGCCGCTGCCTGACTGGCTGCTACCTTTATAGGACCCCTAGTCAGGGAAGCCCCGCCCCCTAATCAGGGCTCAGCTTCTCTCCCAGCACAAAGCCACTACACATACAGATACTAACAATACAAAACCAAACACACACAAATACCTTCTCCTCCAGAAGAACTCCCACTTAAACTCCCCTGTTTACAGCTCTGTTTGCTAGCTCCTGTGCTGCTGCAGCTGTCTGTGCCGCTACCTGACTGGCTGCTACCTTTATAGGACCCCTAGTCAGGGAAGCCCCGCCCCCTAATCAGGGCTCAGCTTCTCTCCCAGCACAAAGCCCCTACACATACAGATACCACCAATACAAAACCAAACACACACAAATACCTTCTCCTCCAACAGAACTCCCACTCAAAATCCCCTGTTTACAGCTCTGTTTGCTAGCTCCTGTGCCGATGCAGCTGTCTGTGCCGCTGTCTGACTGGCTGATACCTTTTTAGGACCCCTAGTCAGTGAAGCCCCGCCCCCTAATCAGGGCTCAGCTTCTCTCCCAGCACAAAGCCCCAACACATGCAGATACAACCAATACAAAACCAAACACACACAAATACCTTCTACTCCAACAGAACTCCCACTCAAACTCCCCTGTTTACAGCTCTGTTTGATAGCTCCTGTGCCGCTGCCTGACTGGCTGCAACCTTATTGGACCCCTTGTCAGGGAAGCCCCGCCCACTAATCAGGGCTCAGCTTCTTTCCCAGCACAAAGCCCCTCCAAGCCTCTACACATACAGATACCACCAATACAAAACCAAGCACACACACAAATACCTTTTCCTCCAATAGAACTCCCACTCGAACTCCCCTGTTTACAGCTCTGTTTGCTAGCTCCTGTGCCGCTGCCTGACTGGCTGCTACCCTTATAGGACCCCAAGTCAGGGAAGCCCCGCCCCCTAATCAGGGCTCAGCTTCTCTCCCAGCACAAAGCCTCTACACATACAGATACTACCAATACAAATCCAAACACACACAAATACCTTCTCCTCCAACAGAACTCCCACTCAAACTCCACTGTTTACAGCTCTGTTTGCTAGCTCCTGTGCCACTGCAGCTGTCTGTGCCGCTGCCTGACTGGCTGCTACCTTTATAGGACCCCTAGTCAGTGAAGACCCGCCCCCTAATCAGGGCTCAGCTTCTCTCCCAGCATAAAGCCCCTACACACACAGATACTACCAATACAAAACCAAACACACACACAAATACCTTCTCCTCCAACAGTACTCCCACTCAAACTCCCCTGTTTGCAGCTCTGTTTGCTAGCTCCTGTGCCGCTGCCTGACTGGCTGCTACCTTTATAGGACCCCTAGTCAGGGAAGCCCCGCCCCTAATCAGGGCTCAGCTTCTCTCCCAGCACAAAGCCCCTACACATACAGATACTACCAATACAAATCCAAACACACACAAATACCTTCTCCTCCAACAGAACTCCCACTCAAACTCCCCTGTTTACAGCTCTGTTTGCTAGCTCCTGTACCGCTGCAGCTGTCTGTGCCGCTGCCTGACTGGCTGATACCTTTCTAGGACCCCTAGTAAGTGAAGCCCCGACCCCTAATCACGGCTCAGCTTCTCTCCCAGCACAAAGCCCCTTCACATACAGATACTACCAATACAAAACCAAACACACACAAATACCTTCTCCTCCAACAGAACTCCCACTCGAACTCCCCTGTTTACAGCTCTGTTTGTAGCTCCTGTGCCGCTGCAGCTGTCTGTGCCGCTGCCTGACTGGCTGCGACCTTTATAGGACCCCTAGTCAGGGAAGCCCCGCCCCCTAATCAGGGCTCAGCTTCTTTCCCAGCACAAAGCCCCTCCAAGCCGCTACACATACAGATACTACCAATACAAAACCAAACACACAAATACCTTCTACTCCAACAGTACTCCCACTCAAACTCCCCTGTTTACAGCTCTGTTTGCTAGCTCCTGTGCCGCTGCCTGACTGTCTGCAACCTTTATAGGACCCCTAGTCAGGGAAGCCCCGCCCCCTAATCAGGGCTCAGCTTCTCTCCCAGCACAAAGCCCCTACACATACAGATACCACCAATACAAAACCGAACACACACAAATACCTTTTCCTCCAACAGAACTCCCACTCGAACTCCCCTGTTTACAGCTCTGTTTGCTAGCTCCTGTGCCGCTGCCTGACTGGCTGCTACCCTTATAGGACCCCAAGTCAGGGAAGCCCCGCCCCCTAATCAGGGCTCAGCTTCTCTCCCAGCACAAAGCCTCTACACATACAGATACTACCAATACAAATCCAAACACACACAAATACCTTCTCCTCCAACAGAACTCCCACTCAAACTCCACTGTTTACAGCTCTGTTTGCTAGCTCCTGTGCCACTGCAGCTGTCTGTGCCGCTGCCTGACTGGCTGCTACCTTTATAGGACCCCTAGTCAGTGAAGACCCGCCCCCTAATCAGGGCTCAGCTTCTCTCCCAGCATAAAGCCCCTACACACACAGATACTACCAATACAAAACCAAACACACACACAAATACCTTCTCCTCCAACAGTACTCCCACTCAAACTCCCCTGTTTGCAGCTCTGTTTGCTAGCTCCTGTGCCGCTGCCTGACTGGCTGCTACCTTTATAGGACCCCTAGTCAGGGAAGCCCCGCCCCTAATCAGGGCTCAGCTTCTCTCCCAGCACAAAGCCCCTACACATACAGATACTACCAATACAAATCCAAACACACACAAATACCTTCTCCTCCAACAGAACTCCCACTCAAACTCCCCTGTTTACAGCTCTGTTTGCTAGCTCCTGTACCGCTGCAGCTGTCTGTGCCGCTGCCTGACTGGCTGATACCTTTCTAGGACCCCTAGTAAGTGAAGCCCCGACCCCTAATCACGGCTCAGCTTCTCTCCCAGCACAAAGCCCCTTCACATACAGATACTACCAATACAAAACCAAACACACACGAATACCTTCTCCTCCAACAGAACTCCCACTCGAACTCCCCTGTTTACAGCTCTGTTTGTAGCTCCTGTGCCGCTGCAGCTGTCTGTGCCGCTGCCTGACTGGCTGCGACCTTTATAGGACCCCTAGTCAGGGAAGCCCCGCCCCCTAATCAGGGCTCAGCTTCTTTCCCAGCACAAAGCCCCTCCAAGCCGCTACACATACAGATACTACCAATACAAAACCAAACACACAAATACCTTCTACTCCAACAGTACTCCCACTCAAACTCCCCTGTTTACAGCTCTGTTTGCTAGCTCCTGTGCCGCTGCCTGACTGTCTGCAACCTTTATAGGACCCCTAGTCAGGGAAGCCCCGCCCCCTAATCAGGGCTCAGCTTCTCTCCCAGCACAAAGCCCCTACACATACAGATACCACCAATACAAAACCGAACACACACAAATACCTTCTCCTCCAACAGAACTCCCACTCAAACTCCCCTGTTTACAGCTCTGTTTGCTAGCTCCTGTGCCGCTGCAGCTGTCTGTGCCGCTGCCTGATTGCCTGCTACGTTTATAGGACCCCTAGTCAGGGAAGCCCCGCCCCCTAATCAGGGCTCAGCTTCTCACCCAGCACAAAGCCCCGACACATACAAATAATACCAATACAAAACCAAACACACACAAATACCTTCTCCTCCAACAGAACTCCCACTCAAACCCCCCTGTTTACAGCTCTGTTTGCTAGCTCCTGTGCCGCTGCTTGACTGGCTGCAACCTTATAGGACCCCTAGTCAGGGAAGCCCCGCCCACTAATCAGGGCTCAGCTTCTTTCCCAGCACAAAGCCCCTACACATACAGATACTATCAATACAAAACCAAACACACACAAATACCTTCTTCTCCAACAGAACTCCCACTCAAACTCCCCTGTTTACAGCTCTGTTTGCTAGCTCCTGTGCCGCTGCCTGACTGTCTGCTACCTTTATAGGACCCCTAATCAGGGAAGCCCCGCCCCCTAATCAGGGCTCAGCTTCTCTCCCAGCACAAAGCCCCTACACATACAGATACTAACAATACAAAACCAAACACACACAAATACCTTCTCCTCCAACAGAACTCCCACTCAAACCCCCCTGTTTACAGCTCTGTTTGCTAGCTCCTGTGCCGCTGCAGCTGTCTGTGCCGCTGCCTGATTGGCTGCTACGTTTATAGGACCCCTAGTCAGGGAAGCCCCGCCCCCTAATCAGGGCTCAGCTTCTCACCCAGCACAAAGCCCCGACACATACAGATACTAATACAAAACCAAACAAACACAAATACCTTCTCCTCCAACAGAACTCCCACTCAAACCCGCCTGTTTACAGCTCTGTTTGCTACCCCCTGTGCCGCTGCAGCTGTCTGTGCCGCTGCCTGACTGGCTGATACCTTTCTAGTACCCCTAGTAAGTGAAGCCCCGCCCCCTAATCACGGCTCAGCTTCTCTCCCAGCACAAAGCCCCTTCACATACAGATACTACCAACACAAAAACACACACAAATACCTTCTCCTCCAAGAGAACTCCCACTCAAACTCCCCTGTTTACAGCTCTGTTTGCTAGCTCCTGTGCCGCTGCAGCTGTCTGTGCCGCTGCCTGACTGGCTGCGACCTTTATAGGACCCCTAGTCAGTCAAGCCCCGCCCCCTAATCAGGGCTCAGCTTCTGTCCCAGCACAAAGCCCCTACACACACAGATACTAACAATACAAAACCAAACACACAAATACCTTCTACTCCAACAATACTCCCACTCAAACTCCCCTGTTTACAGCTCTGTTTGCTAGCTCCTGTGCCGCTGCCTGACTGTCTGCAACCTTTATAGGACCCCTAGTCAGGGAAGCCTCGCCCCCTAATCAGGGCTCAGCTTCTCTCCCAGCACAAAGCCCCTACACATACAGATACCACCAGTACAAAACCGAACACACACAAATACCTTCTCCTCCAACAGAACTCCCACTCAAACTCCCCTGTTTACAGCTCTGTTTGCTAGCTCCTGTGCCGCTGCAGCTGTCTGTGCCGCTGCCTGACTGGCTGATACCTTTATAGGACCCCTAGTCAGTGAAGCCCCGCCCCCTAATCAGGGCTCAGCTTCTCACCCAGCACAAAGCCCCGACACATACAAATACCAATACAAAACCAAACAAACACAAATACCTTCTCCTCCAACAGAACTCCCACTCAAACTCCCCTGTTTACAGCTCTGTGTGCTAGCTCCTGTGCCGCTGCCTGACTGGCTGCTACCTTTATAGGACCCCTAGTCAGTGAAGCCCCGCCCCCTAATCAGGGTTCAGCTTCTATCCCAGCACAAAGCCCCTACACACACAGATACTACCAATACAAATCCAAACACACACAAATACCTTCTCCTCCCACTCAAACTCCCCGTTTACAGCTCTGTTTGCTAGCTCCTGTGCCGATGCAGCTGTCTGTGCCGCTGCCTGACTGACTCCTACCTTTATAGGGCCCCTAGTCAGTGAAGCCCCGCCCCCTAATCAGGGCTCAGCTTCTCACCCAGCACAAAGCCCCGACACATACAAATACCAATACAAAACCAAACAAACACAAATACCTTCTCCTCCAACAGAACTCCCACTCAAACTCCCCTGTTTACAGCTCTGTGTGCTAGCTCCTGTGCCGCTGCCTGACTGGCTGCTACCTTTATAGGACCCCTAGTTAGTGAAGCCCCGCCCCCTAATCACGGCTCAGCTTCTCTCCCAGCACAAAGCCCCTTCACATACAGATACTACCAATACAAAACCAAACACACACGAATACCTTCTCCTCCAACAGAACTCCCACTCGAACTCCCCTGTTTACAGCTCTGTTTGTAGCTCCTGTGCCGCTGCCTGACTGGCTGCTACCTTTATAGGACCCCTAGTCAGGGAAGCCCCGCCCCCTAATCAGGGCTCAGCTTCTTTCCCAGCACAAAGCCCCTCCAAGCCTCTACATATACAGATACTACCAATACAAAACCAAACACACACACAAATACCTTCTCCACCAACAGAACTCCCACTCAAACCCGCCTGTTTACAGCTCTGTTTGCTAGCTCCTGTGCCGCTGCAGCTGTCTGTGCCGCTGCCTGACTGGCTGCGACCTTTATAGGACCCCTAGTCAGTCAAGCCCCGCCCCCTAATCAGGGCTCAGCTTCTCTCCCAGCACAAAGCCCCTACACATACAGATACTAACAATACAAAACCAAACACACACAAATACCTTCTCCTCCAACAGAACTCCCACTCAAACTCCCCTGTTTACAGCTCTGTTTGCTAGATCCTGTGCCGCTGCAGCTGTCTGTGAGGCTGCCTGACTAGCTGCTACCTTTATAGGACCCCTAGTCAGGGAAGCCCCGCCCACTAATCAGGGCTCAGCTTCTGTCCCAGCACAAAGCCCCTACACACACAGATACTACCAATACAAAACCAAACACACACAAATACCTTCTACTCCAACAGTACTCCCACTCAAACTCCCCTGTTTACAGCTCTGTTTGATAGCTCCTGTGCCGCTGCAGCTGTCTGTGCCGCTGCCTGACTGGCTGATACCTTTATAGGACCCCTAGTCAGTGAAGCCCCGCCCCCTAATCACGGCTCAGCTTCTCTCCCAGCACAAAGCCCCTACACATACAGATACTACCAACACAAAAACACACACAAATACCTTCTCCTCCAAGAGAACTCCCACTCAAACTCCCCTGTTTACAGCTCTGTTTGCTAGCTCCTGTGCCGCTGCCTGACTGGCTGCCACCTTTATAGGACCCCTAGTCAGTGAAGCCCCGCCCCCTAATCACGGCTCAGCTTCTCTCCCAGCACAAAGCCCCTACACATACAGATACTACCAACACAAAAACACACACAAATACCTTCTCCTCCAAGAGAACTCCCACTCAAACTCCCCTGTTTACAGCTCTGTTTGCTAGCTCCTGTGCCGCTGCCTGACTGGCTGCTACCTTTATAGGACCCCTAGTCAGGGAAGCCCCGCCCCCTAATCAGGGCTCAGCTTCTCTCCCAGCACAAAGCCCCTACACATACATATACTAACAATACAAAACCAAACACACACAAATACCTTCTCCTCCAAAAGAACTCCCACTCAAACTCCCCTGTTTACAGCTCTGTTTGCTAGCTCCTGTGCTGCTGCAGCTGTCTGTGCCGCTACCTGACTGGCTGCTACCTTTATAGGACCCCTAGTCAGTGAAGTCCCGCCCCCCAATCAGGGCTCAGCTTCTGTCTCAGCACAAAGCCCCTACACACACAGATACTACCAATACAAAACCAAACACACACAAATACCTTCTACTCCGACAGTACTCCCACTCAAACTCCCCTGTTTACAGCTCTGTTTGATAGCTCCTGTGCTGCTGCCTGACTGGCTGCAACCTTTATAGGACCCCTAGTCAGGGAAGCCCCGCCCCCTAATCAGGGCTCAGCTTCTCTCCCAGCACAAAGCCCCTACACATACAGATACCACCAATACAAAACCAAACACACACAAATACCTTCTACTCCAACAGAACTCCCACTCAAACTCCCCTGTTTACAGCTCTGTTTGATAGCTCCTGTGCCGCTGCCTGACTGGCTGCAACCTTATTGGACCCCTTGTCAGGGAAGCCCCGCCCACTAATCAGGGCTCAGCTTCTTTCCCAGCACAAAGCCCCTCCAAGCCTCTACACATACAGATACCACCAGTACAAAACCAAACACACACACAAATACCTTTTCCTCCAACAGAACTCCCACTCAAACTCCCCTGTTTACAGCTCTGTTTGCTAGCTCCTGTGCCGCTGCCTGACTGGCTGCTACCTTTATAGGACCCCAAGTCAGGGAAGCCCCGCCCCCTAATCAGGGCTCAGCTTCTCTCCCAGCACAAAGCCTCTACACATACAGATACTACCAATACAAATCCAAACACACACAAATACCTTCTCCTCCAACAGAACTCCCACTCAAACTCCACTGTTTACAGCTCTGTTTGCTAGCTCCTGTGCCGCTGCAGCTGTCTGTGCCGCTGCCTGACTGGCTGCTACCTTTATAGGACCCCTAGTCAGGGAAGACCCGCCCCCTAATCAGGGCTCAGCTTCTCTCCCAGCATAAAGCCCCTACACACACAGATACTACCAATACAAAACCAAACACACACACAAATACCTTCTCCTCCAACAGTACTCCCACTCAAACTCCCCTGTTTACAGCTCTGTTTGCTAGCTCCTGTGCCGCTGCCTGACTGGCTGCTACCTTTATAGGACCCCTAGTCAGGGAAGCCCCGCCCCCTAATCACGGCTCAGCTTCTCTCCCAGCACAAAGCCCCTTCACATACAGATACTACCAATACAAAACCAAACACACACGAATACCTTCTCCTCCAACAGAACTCCCACTCGAACTCCCCTGTTTACAGCTCTGTTTGTAGCTCCTGTGCCGCTGCCTGACTGGCTGCTACCTTTATAGGACCCCTAGTCAGGGAAGCCCCGCCCCCTAATCAGGGCTCAGCTTCTTTCCCAGCGCAAAGCCCCTCCAAGCCTCTACACATACAGATACTACCAATACAAAACCAAACACACACACAAATACCTTTTCCTCCAACAGAACTCCCACTCAAACTCCCCTGTTTACAGCTCTGTTTGCTAGCTCCTGTGCCGCTGCCTGACTGGCTGCTACCTTTATAGGACCCCAAGTCAGGGAAGCCCCGCCCCCTAATCAGGGCTCAGCTTCTCTCCCAGCACAAAGCCTCTACACATACAGATACTACCAATACAAATCCAAACACACACAAATACCTTCTCCTCCAACAGAACTCCCACTCAAACTCCACTGTTTACAGCTCTGTTTGCTAGCTCCTGTGCCGCTGTAGCTGTCTGTGCCGCTGCCTGACTGGCTGCGACCTTTATAGGACCCCTAGTCAGTCAAGCCCCGCCCCCTAATCAGGGCTCAGCTTCTCTCCCAGCACAAAGCCCCTACACATACAGATACTAACAATACAAAACCAAACACACACAAATACCTTCTCCTCCAACAGAACTCCAACTCAAACTCCCCTGTTTACAGCTCTGTTTGCTAGCTCCTGTGCCGCTGCAGCTGTCTGTGCGGCTGCCTGACTGGCTGCTACCTTTATAGGATCCCTAGTCAGGGAAGCCCCGCCCACTAATCAGGGCTCAGCTTCTCTCCCAGCACAAAGCCCCTCCAAGCCTCTACACATGCAGATACTACCAATACAAAACCAAACACACACAAATACCTTCTACTCCAACAGAACTCCCACTCAAACTCCCCTGTTTACAGCTCTGTTTGCTAGCTCCTGTGCCGCTGCCTGACTGGCTGCTACCTTTATAGGACTCCTAGTCAGTGAAGCCCCGCCCCCTAATCAGGGCTCAGCTTCTGTCCCAGCACAAAGCCCCTACACACACAGATACTACCAATACAAAACCAAACACACACAAATACCTTCTACTCCAACAGTACTCCCACTCAAACTCCCCTGTTTACAGCTCTGTTTGATAGCTCCTGTGCCGCTGCAGCTGTCTGTGCCGCTGCCTGACTGGCTGATACCTTTATAGGACCCCTAGTCAGTGAAGCCCCGCCCCCTAATCACGGCTCAGCTTCTCTCCCAGCACAAAGCCCCTACACATACAGATACTACCAACACAAAAACACACACAAATACCTTCTCCTCCAAGAGAACTCCCACTCAAACTCCCCTGTTTACAGCTCTGTTTGCTAGCTCCTGTGCCGCTGCCTGACTGGCTGCTACCTTTATAGGACCCCTAGTCAGGGAAGCCCCGCCCCCTAATCAGGGCTCAGCTTCTCTCCCAGCACAAAGCCCCTACACATACAGATACTAACGATACAAAACCAAACACACACAAATACCTTCTCCTCCAAAAGAACTCCCACTCAAACTCCCCTGTTTACAGCTCTGTTTGCTAGCTCCTGTGCTGCTGCAGCTGTCTGTGCCGCTACCTGACTGGCTGCTACCTTTATAGGACCCCTAGTCAGTGAAGCCCCGCCCCCCAATCAGGGCTCAGCTTCTGTCTCAGCACAAAGCCCCTACACACACAGATACTACCAATACAAAACCAAACACACACAAATACCTTCTACTCCGACAGTACTCCCACTCAAACTCCCCTGTTTACAGCTCTGTTTGATAGCTCCTGTGCTGCTGCCTGACTGGCTGCAACCTTTATAGGACCCCTAGTCAGGGAAGCCCCGCCCCCTAATCAGGGCTCAGCTTCTCTCCCAGCACAAAGCCCCTACACATACAGATACCACCAATACAAAACCAAACACACACAAATACCTTCTACTCCAACAGAACTCCCACTCAAACTCCCCTGTTTACAGCTCTGTTTGATAGCTCCTGTGCCGCTGCCTGACTGGCTGCAACCTTATTGGACCCCTTGTCAGGGAAGCCCCGCCCACTAATCAGGGCTCAGCTTCTTTCCCAGCACAAAGCCCCTCCAAGCCTCTACACATACAGATACCACCAATACAAAACCAAACACACACACAAATACCTTTTCCTCCAACAGAACTCCCACTCAAACTCCCCTGTTTACAGCTCTGTTTGCTAGCTCCTGTGCCGCTGCAGCTGTCTGTGCCGCTGCCTGACTGGCTGCTACCTTTATAGGACCCCTAGTCAGGGAAGACCCGCCCCCTAATCAGGGCTCAGCTTCTCTCCCAGCATAAAGCCCCTACACACACAGATACTACCAATACAAAACCAAACACACACACAAATACCTTCTCCTCCAACAGTACTCCCACTCAAACTCCCCTGTTTACAGCTCTGTTTGCTAGCTCCTGTGCCGCTGCCTGACTGTCTGCAACCTTTATAGGACCCCTAGTCAGGGAAGCCCCGCCCCCTAATCAGGGCTCAGCTTCTCTCCGAGCACAAAGCCCCTACACATACAGATACCACCAATACAAAACCAAACACACACAAATACCTTCTCCTCCAACAGAACTCCCACTCAAACTCCCCTGTTTACAGCTCTGTTTGCTAGCTCCTGTGCTGCTGCAGCTGTCTGTGCCGCTACCTGACTGGCTGCTACCTTTATAGGACCCCTAGTCAGTGAAGCCCCGCCCCCCAATCAGGGCTCAGCTTCTGTCTCAGCACAAAGCCCCTACACACACAGATACTACCAATACAAAACCAAACACACACAAATACCTTCTACTCCGACAGTACTCCTACTCAAACTCCCCTGTTTACAGCTCTGTTTGCTAGCTCCTGTGCCGATGCAGCTGTCTGTGCCGCTGTCTGACTGGCTGATACCTTTTTAGGACCCCTAGTCAGTGAAGCCCCGCCCCCTAATCAGGGCTCAGCTTCTCTCCCAGCACAAAGCCCCTACACATGCAGATACTACCAATACAAAACCAAACACACACAAATACCTTCTACTCCAACGGAACTCCCACTCAAACTCCCCTGTTTACAGCTCTGTTTTATAGCTCCTGTGCCGCTGCCTGACTGGCTGCAACCTTATTGGACCCCTTGTCAGGGAAGCCCCGCCCACTAATCAGGGCTCAGCTTCTTTCCCAGCACAAAGCCCCTCCAAGCCTCTACACATACAGATATCACCAATACGAAACCAAACACACACACAAATACCTTTTCCTCCAACAGAACTCCCACTCAAACTCCCCTGTTTACAGCTCTGTTTGCTAGCTCCTGTGCCGCTGCCTGACTGGCTGCTACCTTTATAGGACCCCAAGTCAGGGAAGCCCCGCCCCCTAATCAGGGCTCAGCTTCTCTCCCAGCACAAAGCCTCTACACATACAGATACTACCAATACAAATCCAAACACACACAAATACCTTCTCGTCCAACAGAACTCCCACTCAAACTCCACTGTTTACAGCTCTGTTTGCTAGCTCCTGTGCCGCTGCAGCTGTCTGTGCCGCTGCCTGACTGGCTGATACCTTTCTAGGACCCCTAGTTAGTGAAGCCCCGCCCCCTAATCACGGCTCAGCTTCTCTCCCAGCACAAAGCCCCTTCACATACAGATACTACCAATACAAAACCAAACACACACGAATACCTTCTCCTCCAACAGAACTCCCACTCAAACCCGCCTGTTTACAGCTCTGTTTGCTAGCTCCTGTGCCGCTGCAGCTGTCTGTGCCGCTGCCTGACTGGCTGCGACCTTTATAGGACCCCTAGTCAGTCAAGCCCCGGCCCCTAATCAGGGCTCAGCTTCTCTCCCAGCACAAAGCCCCTACACATACAGATACTACCAATACAAAACCAAACACACACGAATACCTTCTCCTCCAACAGAACTCCCACTCAAACTCCCCTGTTTACAGCTCTGTTTGCTAGATCCTGTGCCGCTGCAGCTGTCTGTGCGGCTGCCTGACTGGCTGCTACCTTTATAGGATCCCTAGTCAGGGAAGCCCCGCCCACTAATCAGGGCTCAGCTTCTGTCCCAGCACAAAGCCCCTACACACACAGATACTACCAATACAAAACCAAACACACACAAATACCTTCTACTCCAACAGTACTCCCACTCAAACTCCCCTGTTTACAGCTCTGTTTGATAGCTCCTGTGCCGCTGCAGCTGTCTGTGCCGCTGCCTGACTGGCTGATACCTTTATAGGACCCCTAGTCAGTGAAGCCCCGCCCCCTAATCACGGCTCAGCTTCTCTCCCAGCACAAAGCCCCTACACATACAGATACTACCAACACAAAAACACACACAAATACCTTCTCCTCCAAGAGAACTCCCACTCAAACTCCCCTGTTTACAGCTCTGTTTGCTAGCTCCTGTGCCGCTGCAGCTGTCTGTGCCGCTGCCTGACTGGCTGCGACCTTTATAGGACCCCTAGTCAGTCAAGCCCCGCCCCCTAATCAGGGCTCAGCTTCTGTCCCAGCACAAAGCCCCTACACACACAGATACTAACAATACAAAACCAAACACACAAATACCTTCTACTCCAACAATACTCCCACTCAAACTCCCCTGTTTACAGCTCTGTTTGCTAGCTCCTGTGCCGCTGCCTGACTGTCTGCAACCTTTATAGGACCCCTAGTCAGGGAAGCCCCGCCCCCTAATCAGGGCTCAGCTTCTCTCCCAGCACAAAGCCCCTACACATACAGATACCACCAGTACAAAACCGAACACACACAAATACCTTCTCCTCCAACAGAACTCCCACTCAAACTCCCCTGTTTACAGCTCTGTTTGCTAGCTCCTGTGCCGCTGCAGCTGTCTGTGCCGCTGCCTGACTGGCTGATACCTTTATAGGACCCCTAGTCAGTGAAGCCCCGCCCCCTAATCAGGGCTCAGCTTCTCACCCAGCACAAAGCCCCGACACATACAAATACCAATACAAAACCAAACAAACACAAATACCTTCTCCTCCAACAGAACTCCCACTCAAACTCCCCTGTTTACAGCTCTGTGTGCTAGCTCCTGTGCCGCTGCCTGACTGGCTGCGACCTTTATAGGACCCCTAGTCAGTCAAGCCCCGCCCCCTAATCAGGGCTCAGCTTCTGTCCCAGCACAAAGCCCCTACACACACAGATACTAACAATACAAAACCAAACACACAAATACCTTCTACTCCAACAATACTCCCACTCAAACTCCCCTGTTTACAGCTCTGTTTGCTAGCTCCTGTGCCGCTGCCTGACTGTCTGCAACCTTTATAGGACCCCTAGTCAGGGAAGCCCCGCCCCCTAATCAGGGTTCAGCTTCTATCCCAGCACAAAGCCCCTACACACACAGATACTACCAATACAAATCCAAACACACACAAATACCTTCTCCTCCCACTCAAACTCCCCGTTTACAGCTCTGTTTGCTAGCTCCTGTGCCGATGCAGCTGTCTGTGCCGCTGCCTGACTGACTGCTACCTTTATAGGGCCCCTAGTCAGTGAAGCCCCGCCCCCTAATCAGGGCTCAGCTTCTGTCCCAGCACAAAGCCCCTACACACACAGATACTACCAATACAAATCCAAACACACACAAATACCTTCTACTCCAACAGAACTCCCACTCAAACTCCCCTGTTTACAGCTCTGTTTGATAGCTCCTGTGCCGCTGCCTGACTGGCTGCAACCTTTATAGGACCCCTAGCCAGGGAAGCCCCGCCCCCTAATCAGGGCTCAGGTTCTCTCCCAGGACAAAGCCCCTACACATACAGATACCACCAATACAAAACCAAACACACACAAATACCTTCTCCTCCAACAGAACTCCCACTCAAACTCCCCTGTTTACAGCTCTGTTTGCTAGCTCCTGTGCCGCTGCAGCTGTCTGTGCCGCTGCCTGACTGGCTGATACCTTTATAGGACCCCTAGTCAGGGAAGCCCCGCCCCCTAATCAGGGCTCAGCTTCTTTCCCAGCACAAAGCCCCTCCAAGCCTCTACATATACAGATACTACCAATACAAAACCAAACACACACACAAATACCTTCTCCACCAACAGAACTCCCACTCAAACCCGCCTGTTTACAGCTCTGTTTGCTAGCTCCTGTGCCGCTGCAGCTGTCTGTGCCGCTGCCTGACTGGCTGCGACCTTTATAGGACCCCTAGTCAGTCAAGCCCCGCCCCCTAATCAGGGCTCAGCTTCTCTCCCAGCACAAAGCCCCTACACATACAGATACTAACAATACAAAACCAAACACACACAAATACCTTCTCCTCCAACAGAACTCCCACTCAAACTCCCCTGTTTACAGCTCTGTTTGCTAGATCCTGTGCCGCTGCAGCTGTCTGTGAGGCTGCCTGACTGGCTGCTACCTTTATAGGACCCCTAGTCAGGGAAGCCCCGCCCACTAATCAGGGCTCAGCTTCTGTCCCAGCACAAAGCCCCTACACACACAGATACTACCAATACAAAACCAAACACACACAAATACCTTCTCCTCCAACAGAACTCCCACTCGAACTCCCATGTTTACAGCTCTGTTTGTAGCTCCTGTGCCGCTGCCTGACTGGCTGCTACCTTTATAGGACCCCTAGTCAGGGAAGCCTCGCCCCCTAATCAGGGCTCAGCTTCTCTCCCAGCACAAAGCCCCTACACATACAGATACTAACAATACAAAACCAAACACACACAAATACCTTCTCCTCCAAAAGAACTCCCACTCAAACTCCCCTGTTTACAGCTCTGTTTGCTAGCTCCTGTGCTGCTGCAGCTGTCTGTGCCGCTACCTGACTGGCTGCTACCTTTATAGGACCCCTAGTCAGTGAAGTCCCGCCCCCAATCAGGGCTCAGCTTCTGTCTCAGCACAAAGCCCCTACACACACAGATACTACCAATACAAAACCAAACACACACAAATACCTTCTACTCCGACAGTACTCCCACTCAAACTCCCCTGTTTACAGCTCTGTTTGATAGCTCCTGTGCTGCTGCCTGACTGGCTGCAACCTTTATAGGACCCCTAGTCAGGGAAGCCCCGCCCCCTAATCAGGGCTCAGCTTCTCTCCCAGCACAAAGCCCCTACACATACAGATACCACCAATACAAAACCAAACACACACAAATACCTTCTACTCCAACAGAACTCCCACTCAAACTCCCCTGTTTACAGCTCTGTTTGATAGCTCCTGTGCCGCTGCCTGACTGGCTGCAACCTTATTGGACCCCTTGTCAGGGAAGCCCCGCCCACTAATCAGGGCTCAGCTTCTTTCCCAGCACAAAGCCCCTCCAAGCCTCTACACATACAGATACCACCAGTACAAAACCAAACACACACACAAATACCTTTTCCTCCAACAGAACTCCCACTCAAACTCCCCTGTTTACAGCTCTGTTTGCTAGCTACTGTGCCGCTGCCTGACTGGCTGCTACCTTTATAGGACCCCAAGTCAGGGAAGCCCCGCCCCCTAATCAGGGCTCAGCTTCTCTCCCAGCACAAAGCCTCTACACATACAGATACTACCAATACAAATCCAAACACACACAAATACCTTCTCCTCCAACAGAACTCCCACTCAAACTCCACTGTTTACAGCTCTGTTTGCTAGCTCCTGTGCCGCTGCAGCTGTCTGTGCCGCTGCCTGACTGGCTGCTACCTTTATAGGACCCCTAGTCAGGGAAGACCCGCCCCCTAATCAGGGCTCAGCTTCTCTCCCAGCACAAAGCCCCTACACATACAGATACTACCAACACAAAAACACACACAAATACCTTCTCCTCCAACAGAACTCCCACTCGAACTCCCATGTTTACAGCTCTGTTTGTAGCTCCTGTGCCGCTGCCTGACTGGCTGCTACCTTTATAGGACCCCTAGTCAGGGAAGCCTCGCCCCCTAATCAGGGCTCAGCTTCTCTCCCAGCACAAAGCCCCTACACATACAGATACTAACAATACAAAACCAAACACACACAAATACCTTCTCCTCCAAAAGAACTCCCACTCAAACTCCCCTGTTTACAGCTCTGTTTGCTAGCTTCTGTGCTGCTGCAGCTGTCTGTGCCGCTACCTGACTGGCTGCTACCTTTATAGGACCCCTTGTCAGTGAAGTCCCGCCCCCCAATCAGGGCTCAGCTTCTGTCTCAGCACAAAGCCCCTACACACACAGATACTACCAATACAAAACCAAACACACACAAATACCTTCTACTCCGACAGTACTCCCACTCAAACTCCCCTGTTTACAGCTCTGTTTGATAGCTCCTGTGCTGCTGCCTGACTGGCTGCAACCTTTATAGGACCCCTAGTCAGGGAAGCCCCGCCCCCTAATCAGGGCTCAGCTTCTCTCCCAGCATAAAGCCCCTACACATACAGATACCACCAATACAAAACCAAACACACACAAATACCTTCTACTCCAACAGAACTCCCACTCAAACTCCCCAGTTTACAGCTCTGTTTGATAGCTCCTGTGCCGCTGCCTGACTGGCTGCAACCTTATTGGACCCCTTGTCAGGGAAGCCCCGCCCACTAATCAGGGCTCAGCTTCTTTCCCAGCACAAAGCCCCTCCAAGCCTCTACACATACAGATACCACCAGTACAAAACCAAACACACACACAAATACCTTTTCCTCCAACAGAACTCCCACTCAAACTCCCCTGTTTACAGCTCTGTTTGCTAGCTCCTGTGCCGCTGCAGCTGTCTGTGCCGCTGCCTGACTGGCTGCTACCTTTATAGGACCCCTAGTCAGGGAAGACCCGCCCCCTAATCAGGGCTCAGCTTCTCTCCCAGCATAAAGCCCCTACACACACAGATACTACCAAAACAAAACCAAACACACACACAAATACCTTCTCCTCCAACAGTACTCCCACTCAAACTCCCCTGTTTACAGCTCTGTTTGCTAGCTCCTGTGCCGCTGCCTGACTGGCTGCTACCTTTATAGGACCCCTAGTCAGGGAAGCCCCGCCCCCTAATCACGGCTCAGCTTCTCTCCCAGCACAAAGCCCCTTCACATACAGATACTACCAATACAAAACCAAACACACACAAATACCTTCTCCTCCAACAGAACTCCCACTCAAACTCCCCTGTTTACAGCTCTGTTTGCTAGCTCCTGTGCCGCTGCAGCTGTCTGTGCCGCTGCCTGACTGGCTGCTACCTTTATAGGATCCCTAGTCAGGGAAGCCCCGCCCACTAATCAGGGCTCAGCTTCTCTCCCAGCACAAAGCCCCTCCAAGCCTCTACACATGCAGATACTACCAATACAAAACCAAACACACACAAATACCTTCTACTCCAACAGAACTCCCACTCAAACTCCCCTGTTTACAACTCTCTTTGCTAGCTCCTGTGCCGCTGCCTGACTGGCTGCTACCTTTATAGGACCCCTAGTCAGGGAAACCCCGACCCCTAATCAGGGCTCATCTTCTCTCCCAGCACAAAGCCCCAAAACATACAGATACTACCAATACAAAACCAAACACACACAAATACCTTCTCCTCCAACAGAACTCCCACTCAAACCCGCCTGTTTACAGCTCTGTTTGCTAGCTCCTGTGCCGCTGCAGCTGTCTGTGCCGCTGCCTGACTGGCTGCGACCTTTATAGGACCCCTAGTCAGTCAAGCCCCGCCCCCTAATCAGGGCTCAGCTTCTCTCCCAGCAAAAAGCCCCTACACATACAGATACTACCAATACAAAACCAAGCACACACAAATACCTTCTCCTCCAAGAGAACTCCCAATCAAACTCCCCTGTTTACAGCTCTGTTTGCTAGCTCCTGTGCCGCTGCAGCTGTCTGTGCCGCTGCCTGACTGGCTGCTACCTTTATAGGACTCCTAGTCAGTGAAGCCCCGCCCCCTAATCAGGGCTCAGCTTCTTTCCCAGCACAAAGCCCCTCCAAGCCTCTACATATACAGATACTACCAATACAAAACCAAACACACACACAAATACCTTCTCCACCAACAGAACTCCCACTCAAACCCGCCTGTTTACAGCTCTGTTTGCTAGCTCCTGTGCCGCTGCAGCTGTCTGTGCCGCTGCCTGACTGGCTGCGACCTTTATAGGACCCCTAGTCAGTCAAGCCCCGCCCCCTAATCAGGGCTCAGCTTCTCTCCCAGCACAAAGCCCCTACACATACAGATACTAACAATACAAAACCAAACACACACAAATACCTTCTCCTCCAACAGAACTCCCACTCAAACTCCCCTGTTTACAGCTCTGTTTGCTAGATCCTGTGCCGCTGCAGCTGTCTGTGCGGCTGCCTGACTGGCTGCTACCTTTATAGGATCCCTAGTCAGGGAAGCCCCGCCCACTAATCAGGGCTCAGCTTCTGTCCCAGCACAAAGCCCCTACACACACAGATACTACCAATACAAAACCAAACACACACAAATACCTTCTACTCCAACAGTACTCCCACTCAAACTCCCCTGTTTACAGCTCTGTTTGATAGCTCCTGTGCCGCTGCAGCTGTCTGTGCCGCTGCCTGACTGGCTGATACCTTTATAGGACCCCTAGTCAGTGAAGCCCCGCCCCCTAATCACGGCTCAGCTTCTCTCCCAGCACAAAGCCCCTACACATACAGATACTACCAACACAAAAACACACACAAATACCTTCTCCTCCAAGAGAACTCCCACTCAAACTCCCCTGTTTACAGCTCTGTTTGCTAGCTCCTGTGCCGCTGCCTGACTGGCTGCTACCTTTATAGGACCCCTAGTCAGGGAAGCCCCGCCCCCTAATCAGGGCTCAGCTTCTCTCCCAGCACAAAGCCCCTACACATACAGATACTAACAATACAAAACCAAACACACACAAATACCTTCTCCTCCAAAAGAACTCCCACTCAAACTCCCCTGTTTACAGCTCTGTTTGCTAGCTCCTGTGCTGCTGCAGCTGTCTGTGCCGCTACCTGACTGGCTGCTACCTTTATAGGACCCCTAGTCAGTGAAGCCCCGCCCCCCAATCAGGGCTCAGCTTCTGTCTCAGCACAAAGCCCCTACACACACAGATACTACCAATACAAAACCAAACACACACAAATACCTTCTACTCCGACAGTACTCCCACTCAAACTCCCCTGTTTACAGCTCTGTTTGATAGCTCCTGTGCTGCTGCCTGACTGGCTGCAACCTTTATAGGACCCCTAGTCAGGGAAGCCCCGCCCCCTAATCAGGGCTCAGCTTCTCTCCCAGCACAAAGCCCCTACACATACAGATACCACCAATACAAAACCAAACACACACAAATACCTTCTACTCCAACAGAACTCCCACTCAAACTCCCCTGTTTACAGCTCTGTTTGATAGCTCCTGTGCCGCTGCCTGACTGGCTGCAACCTTATTGGACCCCTTGTCAGGGAAGCCCCGCCCACTA
Organism: Lepidochelys olivacea; assembly: GCF_965140295.1. Lineage (NCBI taxonomy): Eukaryota > Metazoa > Chordata > Testudines > Cheloniidae > Lepidochelys > Lepidochelys olivacea. The sequence goes on from NC_140428.1 coordinate 4,293,342, forward strand.
ATCAGGGCTCAGCTTCTTTCCCAGCACAAAGCCCCTCCAAGCCTCTACACATACAGATACCACCAATACAAAACCAAACACACACACAAATACCTTTTCCTCCAACAGAACTCCCACTCAAACTCCCCTGTTTACAGCTCTGTTTGCTAGCTCCTGTGCCGCTGCAGCTGTCTGTGCCGCTGCCTGACTGGCTGCTACCTTTATAGGACCCCTAGTCAGGGAAGACCCGCCCCCTAATCAGGGCTCAGCTTCTCTCCCAGCATAAAGCCCCTACACACACAGATACTACCAATACAAAACCAAACACACACACAAATACCTTCTCCTCCAACAGTACTCCCACTCAAACTCCCCTGTTTACAGCTCTGTTTGCTAGCTCCTGTGCCGCTGCCTGACTGTCTGCAACCTTTATAGAACCCCTAGTCAGGGAAGCCCCGCCCCCTAATCAGGGCTCAGCTTCTCTCCGAGCACAAAGCCCCTACACATACAGATACCACCAATACAAAACCAAACACACACAAATACCTTCTCCTCCAACAGAACTCCCACTCAAACTCCCCTGTTTACAGCTCTGTTTGCTAGCTCCTGTGCTGCTGCAGCTGTCTGTGCCGCTACCTGACTGGCTGCTACCTTTATAGGACCCCTAGTCAGTGAAGCCCCGCCCCCCAATCAGGGCTCAGCTTCTGTCTCAGCACAAAGCCCCTACACACACAGATACTACCAATACAAAACCAAACACACACAAATACCTTCTACTCCGACAGTACTCCTACTCAAACTCCCCTGTTTACAGCTCTGTTTGCTAGCTCCTGTGCCGATGCAGCTGTCTGTGCCGCTGTCTGACTGGCTGATACCTTTTTAGGACCCCTAGTCAGTGAAGCCCCGCCCCCTAATCAGGGCTCAGCTTCTCTCCCAGCACAAAGCCCCTACACATGCAGATACTACCAATACAAAACCAAACACACACAAATACCTTCTACTCCAACGGAACTCCCACTCAAACTCCCCTGTTTACAGCTCTGTTTTATAGCTCCTGTGCCGCTGCCTGACTGGCTGCAACCTTATTGGACCCCTTGTCAGGGAAGCCCCGCCCACTAATCAGGGCTCAGCTTCTTTCCCAGCACAAAGCCCCTCCAAGCCGCTACACATACAGATACTGCCAATACAAAACCAAACACACAAATACCTTCTACTCCAACAGTACTCCCACTCAAACTCCCCTGTTTACAGCTCTGTTTGCTAGCTCCTGTGCCGCTGCCTGACTGTCTGCAACCTTTATAGGACCCCTTGTCAGGGAAGCCCCGCCCCCTAATCAGGGCTCAGCTTCTCTCCCAGCACAAAGCCCCTACACATACAGATACCACCAATACAAAACCGAACACACACAAATACCTTCTCCTCCAACAGAACTCCCACTCAAACTCCCCTGTTTACAGCTCTGTTTGCTAGCTCCTGTGCCGCTGCAGCTGTCTGTGCCGCTGCCTGATTGCCTGCTACGTTTATAGGACCCCTAGTCAGGGAAGCCCCGCCCCCTAATCAGGGCTCAGCTTCTCACCCAGCACAAAGCCCCGACACATACAAATAATACCAATACAAAACCAAACAAACACAAATACCTTCTCCTCCAACAGAACTCCCACTCAAACCCCCCTGTTTACAGCTCTGTTTGCTAGCTCCTGTGCCGCTGCTTGACTGGCTGCAACCTTATAGGACCCCTAGTCAGGGAAGCCCCGCCCACTAATCAGGGCTCAGCTTCTTTCCCAGCACAAAGCCCCTACACATACAGATACCACCTATACAAAACCAAACACACACATATACCTTCTCCTTCAACAGAACTCCCACTCAAACTCCCCTGTTTACAGCTCTGTTTGCTAGTTCCTGTGCCGCTGCAGCTGTCTGTGCCGCTGCCTGATTGGCTGCTACCTTTATAGGACCCCTAGTCAGGGAAGCCCCGCCCCCTAATCAAGGCTCAGCTTCTCTCCCAGCACAAAGCCCCTACACATACAGATACTATCAATACAAAACCAAACACACACAAATACCTTCTTCTCCAACAGAACTCCCACTCAGACTCCCCTGTTTACCGCTCTGTTTGCTAGCTCCTGTGCCGCTGCCTGACTGGCTGCTACCTTTATAGGACCCCTAGTCAGGGAAGCCCCGCCCCCTAATCAGGGCTCAGCTTCTCTCCCAGCACAAAGCCCCTCCAAGCCTCTACATATACAGATACTACCAATACAAAACCAAACACACACACAAATACCTTCTCCACCAACAGAACTCCCACTCAAACCCGCCTGTTTACAGCTCTGTTTGCTAGCTCCTGTGCCGCTGCAGCTGTCTGTGCCGCTGCCTGACTGGCTGCGACCTTTATAGGATCCCTAGTCAGGGAAGCCCCGCCCACTAATCAGGGCTCAGCTTCTGTCCCAGCACAAAGCCCCAACACACACAGATACTACCAATACAAAACCAAACACACACAAATACCTTCTACTCCAACAGTACTCCCACTCAAACTCCCCTGTTTACAGCTCAGTTTGATAGCTCCTGTGCCGCTGCAGCTGTCTGTGCCGCTGCCTGACTGGCTGATACCTTTATAGGACCCCTAGTCAGTGAAGCCCCGCCCCCTAATCACGGCTCAGCTTCTCTCCCAGCACAAAGCCCCTACACATACAGATACTACCAATACAAAAACACACACAAATACCTTCTCCTCCAAGAGAACTCCCACTCAAACTCCCCTGTTTACAGCTCTGTTTGCTAGCTCCTGTGCCGCTGCCTGACTGGCTGCTACCTTTATAGGACCCCTAGTCAGGGAAGCCCCGCCCCCTAATCAGGGCTCAGCTTCTCTCCCAGCACAAAGCCCCTACACATACAGATACTAACAATACAAAACCAAACACACACAAATACCTTCTCCTCCAAAAGAACTCCCACTCAAACTCCCCTGTTTACAGCTCTGTTTGCTAGCTCCTGTGCTGCTGCAGCTGTCTGTGCCGCTGCCTGACTGGCTGCTACCTTTATAGGACCCCTAGTCAGGGAAGCCCCGCCCACTAATCAGGGCTCAGCTTCTGTCCCAGCACAAAGCCCCTACACATACAGATACTAACAATACAAAACCAAACACACACAAATACCTTCTCCTCCAACAGAACTCCCACTCAAACTCCCCTGTTTACAGCTCTGTTTGCTAGCTCCTGTGCCGCTGCAGCTGTCTGTGCCGCTGCCTGACTGGCTGCTACCTTTATAGGACCCCTAGTCAGGGAAGACCCGCCCCCTAATCAGGGCTCAGCTTCTCTCCCAGCACAAAGCCCCTACACATACAGATACTACCAACACAAAAACACACACAAATACCTTCTCCTCCAACAGAACTCCCACTCGAACTCCCATGTTTACAGCTCTGTTTGTAGCTCCTGTGCCGCTGCCTGACTGGCTGCTACCTTTATAGGACCCCTAGTCAGGGAAGCCTCGCCCCCTAATCAGGGCTCAGCTTCTCTCCCAGCACAAAGCCCCTACACATACAGATACTAACAATACAAAACCAAACACACACAAATACCTTCTCCTCCAAAAGAACTCCCACTCAAACTCCCCTGTTTACAGCTCTGTTTGCTAGCTTCTGTGCTGCTGCAGCTGTCTGTGCCGCTACCTGACTGGCTGCTACCTTTATAGGACCCCTTGTCAGTGAAGTCCCGCCCCCCAATCAGGGCTCAGCTTCTGTCTCAGCACAAAGCCCCTACACACACAGATACTACCAATACAAAACCAAACACACACAAATACCTTCTACTCCGACAGTACTCCCACTCAAACTCCCCTGTTTACAGCTCTGTTTGATAGCTCCTGTGCTGCTGCCTGACTGGCTGCAACCTTTATAGGACCCCTAGTCAGGGAAGCCCCGCCCCCTAATCAGGGCTCAGCTTCTCTCCCAGCACAAAGCCCCTCCAAGCCTCTACATATACAGATACTACCAATACAAAACCAAACACACACACAAATACCTTCTCCACCAACAGAACTCCCACTCAAACCCGCCTGTTTACAGATCTGTTTGCTAGCTCCTGTGCCGCTGCAGCTGTCTGTGCCGCTGCCTGACTGGCTGCGACCTTTATAGGATCCCTAGTCAGGGAAGCCCCGCCCACTAATCAGGGCTCAGCTTCTGTCCCAGCACAAAGCCCCAACACACACAGATACTACCAATACAAAACCAAACACACACAAATACCTTCTACTCCAACAGTACTCCCACTCAAACTCCCCTGTTTACAGCTCAGTTTGATAGCTCCTGTGCCGCTGCAGCTGTCTGTGCCGCTGCCTGACTGGCTGATACCTTTATAGGACCCCTAGTCAGTGAAGCCCCGCCCCCTAATCACGGCTCAGCTTCTCTCCCAGCACAAAGCCCCTACACATACAGATACTACCAATACAAAAACACACACAAATACCTTCTCCTCCAAGAGAACTCCCACTCAAACTCCCCTGTTTACAGCTCTGTTTGCTAGCTCCTGTGCCGCTGCCTGACTGGCTGCTACCTTTATAGGACCCCTAGTCAGGGAAGCCCCGCCCCCTAATCAGGGCTCAGCTTCTCTCCCAGCACAAAGCCCCTACACATACAGATACTAACAATACAAAACCAAACACACACAAATACCTTCTCCTCCAAAAGAACTCCCACTCAAACTCCCCTGTTTACAGCTCTGTTTGCTAGCTCCTGTGCTGCTGCAGCTGTCTGTGCCGCTGCCTGACTGGCTGCTACCTTTATAGGACCCCTAGTCAGGGAAGCCCCGCCCACTAATCAGGGCTCAGCTTCTGTCCCAGCACAAAGCCCCTACACATACAGATACTAACAATACAAAACCAAACACACACAAATACCTTCTCCTCCAACAGAACTCTCACTCCAACTCCCCTGTTTACAGCTCTGTTTGCTAGCTCCTGTGCCGCTGCAGCTGTCTGTGCCGCTGCCTGACTGGCTGATACCTTTCTAGTACCCCTAGTAAGTGAAGCCCCGCCCCCTAATCACGGCTCAGCTTCTCTCCCAGCACAAAGCCCCTTCACATACAGATACTACCAATACAAAACCAAACACACACGAATACCTTCTCCTCCAACAGAACTCCCACTCGAACTCCCCTGTTTACAGCTCTGTTTGTAGCTCCTGTGCCGCTGCCTGACTGGCTGCGACCTTTATAGGACCCCTAGTCAGTCAAGCCCCGCCCCCTAATCAGGGCTCAGCTTCTCTCCCAGCACAAAGCCCCTACACATACAGATACTAACAATACAAAACCAAACACACACAAATACCTTCTACTCCAACAGTACTCCCACTCAAACTCCCCTGTTTACAGCTCAGTTTGATAGCTCCTGTGCCGCTGCAGCTGTCTGTGCCGCTGCCTGACTGGCTGATACCTTTATAGGACCCCTAGTCAGTGAAGCCCCGCCCCCTAATCACGGCTCAGCTTCTCTTCCAGCACAAAGCCCCTACACATACAGATACTACCAATACAAAAACACACACAAATACCTTCTCCTCCAAGAGAACTCCCACTCAAACTCCCCTGTTTACAGCTCTGTTTGCTAGCTCCTGTGCCGCTGCCTGACTGGCTGCTACCTTTATAGGACCCCTAGTCAGGGAAGCCCCGCCCCCTAATCAGGGCTCAGCTTCTCTCCCAGCACAAAGCCCCTACACATACAGATACTAACAATACAAAACCAAACACACACAAATACCTTCTCCTCCAAAAGAACTCCCACTCAAACTCCCCTGTTTACAGCTCTGTTTGCTAGCTCCTGTGCTGCTGCAGCTGTCTGTGCCGCTACCTGACTGGCTGCTACCTTTATAGGACCCCTAGTCAGGGAAGCCCCGCCCCCTAATCAGGGCTCAGCTTCTCTCCCAGCACAAAGCCCCTACACATACAGATACTAACAATACAAAACCAAACACACACAAATACCTAATCCTCCAAAAGAACTCCCACTCAAACTCCCCTGTTTACAGCTCTGTTTGCTAGCTCCTGTGCCGATGCAGCTGTCTGTGCCGCTGTCTGACTGGCTGATACCTTTTTAGGACCCCTAGTCAGTGAAGCCCCGCCCCCTAATCAGGGCTCAGCTTCTCTCCCAGCACAAAGCCCCTACACATACAGATACTAACAATACAAAACCAAACACACACAAATACCTTCTCCTCCAACAGAACTCCCACTCAAACTCCCCTGTTTACAGCTCTGTTTGCTAGCTCCTGTGCCGCTGCAGCTGTCTGTGCGGCTGCCTGACTGGCTGCTACCTTTATAGGATCCCTAGTCAGGGAAGCCCCGCCCACTACTCAGGGCTCAGCTTCTCTCCCAGCACAAAGCCCCTCCAAGCCTCTACACATGCAGATACTACCAATACAAAACCAAACACACACAAATACCTTCTACTCCAACAGAACTCCCACTCAAACTCCCCTGTTTACAGCTCTGTTTGCTAGCTCCTGTGCCGCTGCCTGACTGGCTGCTACCTTTATAGGACCCCTAGTCAGGGAAGCCCCGACCCCTAATCAGGGCTCATCTTCTCTCCCAGCACAAAGCCCCAAAACATACAGATACTACCAATACAAAACCAAACACACACAAATACCTTCTCCTCCAACAGAACTCCCACTCAAACCCGCCTGTTTACAGCTCTGTTTGCTAGCTCCTGTGCCGCTGCAGCTGTCTGTGCCGCTGCCTGACTGGCTGCTACCTTTTTGGACTCCTAGTCAGTGAAGCCCCGCCCCCTAATCAGGGCTCAGCTTCTGTCCCAGCACAAAGCCCCTACACACACAGATACTACCAATACAAAAACACACACAAATACCTTCTACTCCAACAGAACTCCCACTCGAACTCCCCTGTTTACAGCTCTGTTTGATAGCTCCTGTGCCGCTGCCTGACTGGCTACAACCTTTATAGGACCCCTAGGCAGGGAAGCCCCGCCCCCTAATCAGGGCTCAGCTTCTGTCCCAGCACAAAGCCCCTACACACACAGATACTACCAATACAAAAACACCACAAATACCTTCTACTCCAAGAGAACTCCCACTCGAACTCCCCTGTTTACAGCTCTGTTTGCTAGCTCCTGTGCCGCTGCAGCTGTCTGTGCCGCTGCCTGACTGGCTGCTACCTTTATAGGACCCCTAGTCAGGGAAGCCCCGCCCCTAATCAGGGCTCAGCTTCTCTCCCAGCACAAAGCCCCGACACATACAGATACTAACAATACAAAACCAAACACACACAAATACCTTCTCCTCCAACAGAACTCCCACTCAAACTCCACTGTTTACAGCTCTGTTTGCTAGCTCCTGTGCCGCTGCAGCTGTCTGTGCCGCTGCCTGACTGGCTGCTACCTTTATAGGACCCCTAGTCAGTCAAGCCCCGCCCCCTAATCAGGCCTCAGCTTCTCTCCGAGCACAAAGCCCCTACACATACAGATATTACCAATGCAAAACCAAACACACACAGATACCTTCTCCTCCAAGAGAACTCCCACTCAGACTCCCCTGTTTACAGCTCTGTTTGCTAGCTCCTGTGCCGCTGCAGCTGTCTGTGCCGCTGCCTGACTGGCTGCTACCTTTATAGGACCCCTAGTCAGTGAAGCCCCGCCCCCTAATCAGGGCTCAGCTTCTCTCCCAGCACAAAGACCTTCCAAGCCTCTACCACACAGATACCACCAATACAAAACCAAACACACACAAATACCTTCTCCTCCAACAGAACTCCCACTCAAACTCCCCTGTTTACAGCTCTGTTTGCTAGCTCCTGTGCCGCTGCCTGACTGGCTGCTACCTTTATAGGACCCCTAGCCAGGGAAGCCCCGCCCCCTAATCAGGGCTCAGCTTCTCTCCCAGGACAAAGCCCCTACACATACAGATACCACCAATACAAAACCAAACACACACAAATACCTTCTCCTCCAACAGAACTCCCACTCGAACTCCCCTGTTTACAGCTCTGTTTGTAGCTCCTGTGCCGCTGCAGCTGTCTGTGCCGCTGCCTGACTGGCTGCGACCTTTATAGGACCCCTAGTCAGGGAAGCCCCGCCCCCTAATCAGGGCTCAGCTTCTTTCCCAGCACAAAGCCCATCCAAGCCTCTACACATACAGATACTACCAATACAAAACCAAACACACACACAAATACCTTCTCCTCCAACAGAACTCCCACTCAAACTCCCCTGTTTACAGCTCTGTTTGATAGCTCCTGTGCCGCTGCAGCTGTCTGTGCCGCTGCCTGACTGGCTAATACCTTTCTAGGACCCCTAGTAAGTGAAGCCCCGCCCCCTAATCAGGGCTCAGCTTCTCTCCCAGCACAAAGCCCCTTCACATACAGATACTACCAATACAAAACCAAACACACACGAATACCTTCTCCTCCAACAGAACTCCCACTCGAACTCCCCTGTTTACAGCTCTGTTTGATAGCTCCTGTGCCGCTGCAGCTGTCTGTGCCGCTGCCTGATTGGCTGCTACCTTTATAGGACCCCTAGTCAGGGAAGCCCCGCCCCCTAATCACGGCTCAGCTTCTCTCCCAGCACAAAGCCCCGACACATACAGATACTATCAATACAAAACCAAACACACACAAATACCTTCTTCTCCAACAGAACTCCCACTCAAACTCCCCTGTTTACAGCTCTGTTTGCTAGCTCCTGTGCCGCTGCCTGACTGGCTGCTACCTTTATAGGACCCCTAGTCAGGGAAGCACCGCCCCCTAATCAGGGCTCAGCTTCTCTCCCAGCACAAAGCCCCTACACATACAGATACTAACAATACAAAACCAAACACACACAAATACCTTCTCCTCCAACAGAACTCTCACTCCAACTCCCCTGTTTAGAGCTCTGTTTGCTAGCTCCTGTGCCGCTGCAGCTGTCTGTGCCGCTGCCTGACTGGCTGATACCTTTCTAGGACCCTTAGTAAGTGAAGCCCCGCCCCCTAATCACGGCTCAGCTTCTCTCCCAGCACAAAGCCACTTCACATACAGATACCACCAATACAAAACCAAACACACACAAATACCTTCTCCTCCAAAAGAACTCCCACTCAAACCCCCCTGTTTACAGCTCTGTTTGCTAGCTCCTGTGCCGCTGCAGCTGTCTGTGTCGCTGCCTGATTGGCTGCTACGTTTATAGGACCCGTAGTCAGGGAAGCCCCGCCCCCTAATCAGGGCTCAGCTTCTCACCCAGCACAAAGTCCCGACACATACAAATACCAATACAAAACCAAACAAACACAAATACCTTCTCCTCCAACAGAACTTCCACTCAAACCCGCCTGTTTACAGCTCTGTTTGCTAGCTCCTGTGCCGCTGCAGCTGTCTGTGCCGCTGCCTGACTGGCTGCTACCTTTATAGGACCCCGAGTCAGTCAAGCCCCGCCCCCTAATCAGGGGTCAGCTTCTCTCCCAGCACAAAGCCCCTACACATACAGATACTAACAATACAAAACCAAACACACACAAATACCTTCTCCTCCCACTCAAACTCCCCGTTTACAGCTCTGTTTGCTAGCTCCTGTGCCGCTGCAGCTGTCTGTGCCGCTGTCTGACTGGCTGCTACCTTTATAGGACCCCTAGTCAGTGAAGCCCCGCCCCCTAATCAGGGTTCAGCTTCTATCCCAGCACAAAGCCCCTACACACACAGATACTACCAATACAAAACCAAACACACACAAATACCTTCTACTCCAACAGAACTCCCACTCAAACTCCCCTGTTCACAGCTCTGTTTGATAGCTCCTGTGCCGCTGCCTGACTGGCTGCAACCTTATAAGACCCCTAGTCAGGGAAGCCCCGCCCACTAATCAGGGCTCACCTTCTTTCCCAGCACAAAGCCCCTCCAAGCCTCTACACATACAGATACCACGAATACAAACCAAACACACACACAAATACCTTTTCCTCCAACAGAACTCCCACTCAAACTCCCCTATTTACAGCTCTGTTTGCTACCTCCTGTGCCGCTGCAGCTGTCTGTGCCGCTGCCTGACTGGCTGCTACCTTTCTAGGACCCCTAGTCAGTGAAGCCCCGCCCCCTAATCAGGGCTCAGCTACTCTCCCAGCACAAAGCCCCTACACATACAGATACTAACAATACAAAACCAAACACACACAAATACCTTCTCCTCCCACTCAAACTCCCCGTTTACAGCTCTGTTTGCTAGCTCCTGTGCCGCTGCAGCTGTCTGTGCCGCTGTCTGACTGGCTGCTACCTTTATAGGACCCCTAGTCAGTGAAGCCCCGCCCCCTAATCAGGGTTCAGCTTCTATCCCAGCACAAAGCCCCTACACACACAGATACTACCAATACAAAACCAAACACACACAAATACCTTCTACTCCAACAGAACTCCCACTCAAACTCCCCTGTTCACAGCTCTGTTTGATAGCTCCTGTGCCGCTGCCTGACTGGCTGCAACCTTATAAGACCCCTAGTCAGGGAAGCCCCGCCCACTAATCAGGGCTCACCTTCTTTCCCAGCACAAAGCCCCTCCAAGCCTCTACACATACAGATACCACGAATACAAACCAAACACACACACAAATACCTTTTCCTCCAACAGAACTCCCACTCAAACTCCCCTGTTTACAGCTCTGTTTGCTAGCTCCTGTGCCGCTGCAGCTGTCTGTGCCGCTGCCTGACTGGCTGCTACCTTTCTAGGACCCCTAGTCAGGGAAGCCCCGCCCCCTAATCAGGGCTCAGCTTCTCTCCCAGCACAAAGCCCCTACACATACAGATACTACCAATACAAATCCAAACACACACAAATACCTTCTCCTCCAACAGAACTCTCACTCCAACTCCCCTGTTTACAGCTCTGTTTGCTAGCTCCTGTGCCGCTGCAGCTGTCTGTGCCGCTGCCTGACTGACTGCTACCTTTATAGGACCCCTAGTCAGTCAAGCCCCGCCCCCTAATCAGGCCTCAGCTTCTCTCCCAGCACAAAGCCCCTACACATACAGATACTACCAATACAAAACCAAACACACACAAATACCTTCTACTCCAACAGTACTCCCACTCAAACTCCCCTGTTTACAGCTTTGTTTGATAGCTCCTATGCCGCTGCAGGTGTCTGTGCCGCTGCCTGACTGGCTGATACCTTTATAGGACCCCTAGTCAGTGAAGCCCCGCCCCCTAATCACGGCTCAGCTTCTCTCCCAGCACAAAGCCCCTACACATACAGATACTACCAATACAAAAACACACACAAATACCTTCTCCTCCAACAGAACTCCCACTCGAACTCCCCTGTTTACAGCTCTGTTTGATAGCTCCTGTGCCGCTGCCTAACTGGCTGCAACCTTTATAGGACCCCTAGTCAGGGAAGCCCCGCCCCCTAATCAGGGCTCAGCTTCTCTCCCAGCACAAAGCCCCTACACATACAGATACTAACAATACAAAACCAAACACACACAAATACCTAATCCTCCAAAAGAACTCCCACTCAAACTCCCCTGTTTACAGCTCTGTTTGCTAGCTCCTGTGCTGCTGCAGCTGTCTGTGCCGCTACCTGACTGGCTGCTACCTTTATAGGACCCCTAGTCAGTGAAGCCCCGCCCCCCAATCAGGGCTCAGTTTCTGTCTCAGCACAAAGCCCCTACACACACAGATACTACCAATACAGAACCAAACACACACAAATACCTTCTACTCCGACAGTACTCCCACTCAAACTCCCCTGTTTAGAGCTCTGTTTGCTAGCTCCTGTGCCGATGCAGCTGTCTGTGCCGCTGTCTGACTGGCTGATACCTTTTTAGGACCCCTAGTCAGTGAAGCCCCGCCCCCTAATCAGGGCTCAGCTTCTCTCCCAGCACAAAGCCCCTACACATACAGATACTAACAATACAAAACCAAACACACACAAATACCTTCTCCTCCAACAGAACTCCCACTCAAACTCCCCTGTTTACAGCTCTGTTTGCTAGATCCTGTGCCGCTGCAGCTGTCTGTGCGGCTGCCTGACTGGCTGCTACCTTTATAGGATCCCTAGTCAGGGAAGCCCCGCCCACTAATCAGGGCTCAGCTTCTCTCCCAGCACAAAGCCCCTCCAAGCCTCTACACATGCAGATACTACCAATACAAAACCAAACACACACAAATACCTTCTACTCCAACAGAACTCCCACTCAAACCCGCCTGTTTACAGCTCTGTTTGCTAGCTCCTGTGCCGCTGCAGCTGTCTGTGCCGCTGCCTGACTGGCTGCTACCTTTTTGGACTCCTAGTCAGTGAAGCCCCGCCCCCTAATCAGGGCTCAGCTTCTGTCCCAGCACAAAGCCCCTACACACACAGATACTACCAATACAAAAACACACACAAATACCTTCTACTCCAACAGAACTCCCACTCGAACTCCCCTGTTTACAGCTCTGTTTGATAGCTCCTGTGCCGCTGCCTGACTGGCTACAACCTTTATAGGACCCCTAGGCAGGGAAGCCCCGCCCCCTAATCAGGGCTCAGCTTCTGTCCCAGCACAAAGCCCCTACACACACAGATACTACCAATACAAAAACACACACAAATACCTTCTACTCCAACAGAACTCCCACTCGAACTCCCCTGTTTACAGCTCTGTTTGATAGCTCCTGTGCCGCTGCCTGACTGGCTACAACCTTTATAGGACCCCTAGGCAGGGAAGCCCCGCCCCCTAATCAGGGCTCAGCTTCTGTCCCAGCACAAAGCCCCTACACACACAGATACTACCAATACAAAACCAAACAAACACACAAATACCTTCTCCTCCAACAGTACTCCCACTCAAACTCCCCTGTTTACAGCTCTGTTTGCTAGCTCCTGTGCCGCTGCCTGACTGGCTGCTACCTTTATAGGACCCCTAGTCAGGGAAGCCCCGCCCCTAATCAGGGCTCAGCTTCTCTCCCAGCACAAAGCCCCTACACATACAGATACTAACAATACAAAACCAAACACACACAAATACCTTCCCCTCCAACAGAACTCCCACTCAAACTCCACTGTTTACAGCTCTGTTTGCTAGCTCCTGTGCCGCTGCAGCTGTCTGTGCCGCTGCCTGACTGGCTGCTACCTTTATAGGACCCCTAGTCAGTCAAGCCCCGCCCCCTAATCAGGCCTCAGCTTCTCTCCCAGCACAAAGCCCCTACACATACAGATATTACCAATACAAAACCAAACACACACAGATACCTTCTCCTCCAAGAGAACTCCCACTCAGACTCCCCTGTTTACAGCTCTGTTTGCTAGCTCCTGTGCCGCTGCAGCTGTCTGTGCCGCTGCCTGACTGGCTGCTACCTTTATAGGACCCCTAGTCAGTGAAGCCCCGCCCCCTAATCAGGGCTCAGCTTCTCTCCCAGCACAAAGACCTTCCAAGCCTCTACCATACAGATACCACCAATACAAAACCAAACACACACAAATACCTTCTCCTCCAACAGAACTCCCACTCGAACTCCCCTGTTTACAGCTCTGTTTGTAGCTCCTGTGCCGCTGCAGCTGTCTGTGCCGCTGCCTGACTGGCTGCGACCTTTATAGGACCCCTAGTCAGGGAAGCCCCGCCCCCTAATCAGGGCTCAGCTTCTTTCCCAGCACAAAGCCCCTCCAAGCCTCTACACATACAGATACTACCAATACAAAACCAAACACACACACAAATACCTTCTCCTCCAACAGAACTCCCACTCAAACTCCCCTGTTTACAGCTCTGTTTGATAGCTCCTGTGCCGCTGCAGCTGTCTGTGCCGCTGCCTGACTGGCTGATACCTTTCTAGGACCCCTAGTAAGTGAAGCCCCGCCCCCTAATCAGGGCTCAGCTTCTCTCCCAGCACAAAGCCCCTTCACATACAGATACTACCAATACAAAACCAAAACACACGAATACCTTCTCCTCCAACAGAACTCCCACTCGAACTCCCCTGTTTACAGCGCTGTTTGATAGCTCCTGTGCCGCTGCCTGACTGGCTGCAACCTTATAGGACCCCTTGTCAGGGAAGCCCCGCCCACTAATCAGGGCTCAGCTTCTTTCCCAGCACAAAGCCCCTACACATACAGATACCACCTATACAAAACCAAACACACACATATACCTTCTCCTTCAACAGAACTCCCACTCAAACTCCCCTGTTTACAGCTCTGTTTGCTAGTTCCTGTGCCGCTGCAGCTGTCTGTGCCGCTGCCTGATTGGCTGCTACCTTTATAGGACCCCTAGTCAGGGAAGCCCCGCCCCCTAATCACGGCTCAGCTTCTCTCCCAGCACAAAGCCCCGACACATACAGATACTATCAATACAAAACCAAACACACACAAATACCTTCTTCTCCAACAGAACTCCCACTCAAACTCCCCTGTTTACAGCTCTGTTTGCTAGCTCCTGTGCCGCTGCCTGACTGGCTGCTACCTTTATAGGACCCCTAGTCAGGGAAGCACCGCCCCCTAATCAGGGCTCAGCTTCTCTCCCAGCACAAAGCCCCTACACATACAGATACTAACAATACAAAACCAAACACACACAAATACCTTCTCCTCCAACAGAACTCCCACTCAAACTCCCCTGTTTACATCTCTGTGTGCTAGCTCCTGTGCCGCTGCCTGACTGGCTGCTACCTTTATAGGACCCCTAGTCAGGGAAGCCCCGCCCCCTAATCAGGGCTCAGCTTCTGTCCCAGCACAAAGCCCCTACACATACAGATACTAACAATACAAAACCAAACACACACAAATACCTTCTCCTCCAACAGAACTCTCACTCCAACTCCCCTGTTTAGAGCTCTGTTTGCTAGCTCCTGTGCCGCTGCAGCTGTCTGTGCCGCTGCCTGACTGGCTGATACCTTTCTAGGACCCTTAGTAAGTGAAGCCCCGCCCCCTAATCACGGCTCAGCTTCTCTCCCAGCACAAAGCCACTTCACATACAGATACCACCAATACAAAACCAAACACACACAAATACCTTCTCCTCCAAAAGAACTCCCACTCAAACCCCCCTGTTTACAGCTCTGTTTGCTAGCTCCTGTGCCGCTGCAGCTGTCTGTGTCGCTGCCTGATTGGCTGCTACGTTTATAGGACCCGTAGTCAGGGAAGCCCCGCCCCCTAATCAGGGCTCAGCTTCTCACCCAGCACAAAGCCCCGACACATACAAATACCAATACAAAACCAAACAAACACAAATACCTTCTCCTCCAACAGAACTTCCACTCAAACCCGCCTGTTTACAGCTCTGTTTGCTAGCTCCTGTGCCGCTGCAGCTGTCTGTGCCGCTGCCTGACTTGCTGCTACCTTTATAGGACCCCGAGTCAGTCAAGCCCCGCCCCCTAATCAGCGGTCAGCTTCTCTCCCAGCACAAAGCCCCTACACATACAGATACTAACAATACAAAACCAAACACACACAAATACCTTCTCCTCCCACTCAAACTCCCCGTTTACAGCTCTGTTTGCTAGCTCCTGTGCCGCTGCAGCTGTCTGTGCCGCTGTCTGACTGGCTGCTACCTTTATAGGACCCCTAGTCAGTGAAGCCCCGCCCCCTAATCAGGGTTCAGCTTCTATCCCAGCACAAAGCCCCTACACACACAGATACTACCAATACAAAACCAAACACACACAAATACCTTCTACTCCAACAGAACTCCCACTCAAACTCCCCTGTTCACAGCTCTGTTTGATAGCTCTTGTGCCGCTGCCTGACTGGCTGCAACCTTATAAGACCCCTAGTCAGGGAAGCCCCGCCCACTAATCAGGGCTCACCTTCTTTCCCAGCACAAAGCCCCTCCAAGCCTCTACACATACAGATACCACGAATACAAACCAAACACACACACAAATACCTTTTCCTCCAACAGAACTCCCACTCAAACTCCCCTGTTTACAGCTCTGTTTGCTACCTCCTGTGCCGCTGCAGCTGTCTGTGCCGCTGCCTGACTGGCTGCTACCTTTCTAGGACCCCTAGTCAGTGAAGCCCCGCCCCCTAATCAGGGCTCAGCTACTCTCCCAGCACAAAGCCCCTACACATACAGATACTAACAATACAAAACCAAACACACACAAATACCTTCTCCTCCCACTCAAACTCCCCGTTTACAGCTCTGTTTGCTAGCTCCCGTGCCGCTGCAGCTGTCTGTGCCGCTGCCTGACTGGCTGCTACCTTTCTAGGACCCCTCGTCAGGGAAGCCCCGCCCCCTAATCAGGGCTCAGCTTCTCTCCCAGCACAAAGCCCCTACACATACAGATACTACCAATACAAATCCAAACACACACAAATACCTTCTCCTCCAACAGAACTCTCACTCCAACTCCCCTGTTTACAGCTCTGTTTGCTAGCTCCTGTGCCGCTGCAGCTGTCTGTGCCGCTGCCTGACTGACTGCTACCTTTATAGGACCCCTAGTCAGTCAAGCCCCGCCCCCTAATCAGGCCTCAGCTTCTCTCCCAGCACAAAGCCCCTACACATACAGATACTATCAATACAAAACCAAACACACACAAATACCTTCTTCTCCAACAGAACTCCCACTCAAACTCCCCTGTTTACAGCTCTGTTTGCTAGCTCCTGTGCCGCTGCCTGACTGGCTGCTACCTTTATAGGACCCCTAGTCAGGGAAGCCCCGCCCCCTAATCAGGGCTCAGCTTCTCTCCCAGCACAAAGCCCCTACACATACAGATACTAACAATACAAAACCAAGCACACACAAATACCTTCTTCTCCAACAGAACTCCCACTCAAACCCGCCTGTTTACAGCTCTGTTTGCTAGCTCCTGTGCCGCTGCAGCTGTCTCTGCCGCTGCCTGACTGGCTGCTACCTTTATAGGACCCCTAGTCAGTCAAGCCCCGCCCCCTAATCAGGGGTCAGCTTCTCTCCCAGCACAAAGCCCCTACACATACAGATACTACCAATACAAAACCAAACACACACAAATACCTTCTCCTCCAACAGAACTCCCACTCAAACTCCCCTGTTTACAGCTCTGTTTGCTAGCTCCTGTGCCGCTGCAGCTGTCTGTGCCGCTGCATGACTGTCTGCTACCTTTATAGGACCCCTAGTCAGTGAAGCCCCGCCCCCTAATCAGGGCTCAGCTACTCTCCCAGCACAAAGCCCCTACACATACAGATACTAACAATACAAAACCAAACACACACAAATACCTTCTCCTCCCACTCAAACTCCCCGTTTACAGCTCTGTTTGCTTGCTCCTGTGCCGCTGCAGCTGTCTGTGCCGCTGTCTGACTGTCTGCTACCTTTATAGGACCCCTAGTCAGGGAAGCCCCGCCCCCTAATCAGGGCTCAGTTTCTTTCCCAGCACAAAGCCCCTACACATACAGATACTACCAATACAAAACCAAACACACAAATACCTTCTCCTCCAACAGAACTCCCACTCAAACTCCCCTTTTTACAGCTCTGTTTGATAGCTCCTGTGCCGCTGCCTGACTGGCTGCAACCTTTATAGGACCCCTAGTCAGGGAAGCCCCGCCCCCTAATCAGGGCTCAGCTTCTCTCCCAGCACAAAGCCCCTACACATACAGATACTAAGAATACAAAACCAAACACACACAAATACCTTCTCCTCCCACTCAAACTCCCCTGTTTACAGGTCTGTTTGCTAGCTCCTGTGCCGCTGCAGCTGTCTGTGCCGCTGCCTGACTGGCTGCTACCTTTATAGGACCCCTAGTCAGTGAAGCCCCGCCCCCTAATCAGGGTTCAGCTTCTGTCCTAGCACAAAGCCCCTACACACACAGATACTACCAATACAAAACCAAACACACACAAATACCTTCTACTCCAACAGAACTCCCACTCAAACTCCCCTGTTTACAGCTCTGTTTGATAGCTCCTGTGCCGCTGCCTGACTGGCTGCAACCTTATAGGACCCCTAGTCAGGGAAGCCCCGCCCCCTAATCAGGGCTCAGCTTCTCTCCCAGCACAAAGCCCCTACACATACAGATACTAACAATACAAAACCAAACACACACAAATACCTTCTACTCCGACAGTACTCCCACTCAAACTCCCCTGTTTACAGCTCTGTTTGATAGCTCCTGTGCCGCTGCAGCTGTCTGTGCCGCTGCCTGATTGGTTGCTACGTTTATAGGACCCCTAGTCAGGGAAGCCCCACCCCCTAATCAGGGCTCAGCTTCTCACCCAGCACAACGCCCCGACACATACAAATACCAATACAAAACCAAACACACACAAATACCTTCTAATCCAACAGAACTCCCACTCAAACCCCCCTGTTTACACCTCTGTTTGCTAGCTCCTGTGACGCTGCAGCTGTCTGTGCCGCTGCCTGACTGGCTGCTACCTTTATAGGACCCCTAGTCAGTCAAGCCCCGCCCCCTAATCAGGGGTCAGCTTCTCTGCCAGCACAAAGCCCCTACACATACAGATACTACCAATACAAAACCAAACACACACAAATACCTTCTCCTCCAACAGAACTCCCACTCAAACTCCCCTGTTTACAGCTCTGTTTGCTAGCTCCTGTGCTGCTGCAGCTGTCTGTGCCGCTGCCTGACTGGCTGCTACCTTTATAGGACCCCTAGTCAGTGAAGCCCCGCCCCCTAATCAGGGCTCAGCTACTCTCCCAGCACAAAGCCCCTACACATACAGATACTAACAATACAAAACCAAACACACACAAATACCTTCTCCTCCCACTCAAACTCCCCTGTTTACAGCTCTGTTTGATAGCTCCTGTGCCGCTGCCTGACTGGCTGCAACCTTTATAGGACCCCTAGTCAGGGAAGCCCCGCCCCCTAATCAGGGCTCAGCTTCTCTCCCAGCACAAAGTCCCTGCACATACAGATACTACCAATACAAAACCAAACACACACAAATACCTTCTCCTCCAACAGAACTCCCACTCAAACCCCCTGTTTACAGCTCTGTTTGCTAGCTCCTGTGCCGCTGCAGCTGTCTGTGCCGCTGCCTGACTGGCTGCTACCTTTATAGGACCCCTAGTCAGTGAAGCCCCGCCACCTAATCAGGGTTCAGCTTCTGTCCCAGCACAAATCCCCTACACACACAGATACTACCAATACAAAACCAAACACACACAAATACCTTCTCCTCCAACAGAACTCCCACTCAAACTCCCCTGTTTACAGCTCTGTTTGCTAGCTCCTGTGCCGCTGAAACTGTCTGTGCGGCTGCCTGACTGGCTGCTACCTTTATAGGACCCCTAGTCAGGGAAGCCCCGCCCACTAATCAGGGCTCAGCTTCTCTCCCAGCACAAAGCCCCTCCAAGCCTCTACACATACAGGTACTACCAATACAAAACCAAACACACACAAATACCTTCTCCTCCAACAGAACTCCCACTCAAACTGCCCTGTTTACAGCTCTGTTTGCTAGCTCCTGTGCCGCTGCCCGACTGGCTGCTACCTTTATAGGACCCCTAGTCAGTGAAGCCCCGCCACCTAATCAGGGCTCAGCTTCTCTCCCAGCACAAATCCCCTACACACACAGATACTACCAATACAAAACCAAACACACACAAATACCTTCTCCTCCAACAGAACTCCCACTCAAACTCCCCTGTTTACAGCTCTGTTTGCTAGCTCCTGTGCCGCTGCCTGACTGGCTGCTACCTTTATAGGACCCCTAGTCAGTGAAGCCCCGCCCCCTAATCACGGCTCAGCTTCTCTCCCAGCACAAAGCCCCTACACATACAGATATTACCAACACAAAAACACACACAAATACCTTCTCCTCCAAGAGAACTCCCACTCCAACTCCCCTGTTTACAGCTCTGTTTGCTAGCTCCTGTGCCGCTGCCTGACTGGCTGCTACCTTTATAGGACCCCTAGTCAGGGAAGCCCCGCCCCCTAATCAGGGCTCAGCTTCTCTCCCAGCACAAAGCCCCTACACATACAGATACTAACAATACAAAACCAAACACACACAAATACCTTCTCCTCCAAAAGAACTCCCACTCAAACTCCCCTGTTTACAGCTCTGTTTGCTAGCTCCTGTGCTGCTGCAGCTGTCTGTGCCGCTACCTGACTGGCTGCTACCTTTATAGGACCCCTAGTCAGTGAAGTCCCGCCCCCCAATCAGGGCTCAGCTTCTGTCTCAGCACAAAGCCCCTACACACACAGATACTACCAATACAAAACCAAACACACACAAATACCTTCTACTCCGACAGTACTCCCACTCAAACTCCCCTGTTTACAGCTCTGTTTGATAGCTCCTGTGCTGCTGGCTGACTGGCTGCAACCTTTATAGGACCCCTAGTCAGGGAAGCCCCGCCCCCTAATCAGGGCTCAGCTTCTCTCCCAGCACAAAGCCCCTACACATACAGATACCACCAATACAAAACCAAACACACACAAATACCTTCTACTCCAACAGAACTCCCACTCAAACTCCCCTGTTTACAGCTCTGTTTGATAGCTCCTGTGCCGCTGCCTGACTGGCTGCAACCTTATTGGACCCCTTGTCAGGGAAGCCCCGCCCACTAATCAGGGCTCAGCTTCTTTCCCAGCACAAAGCCCCTCCAAGCCTCTACACATACAGATACCACCAGTACAAAACCAAACACACACACAAATACCTTTTCCTCCAACAGAACTCCCACTCAAACTCCCCTGTTTACAGCTCTGTTTGCTAGCTCCTGTGCCGCTGCCTGACTGGCTGCTACCTTTATAGGACCCCAAGTCAGGGAAGCCCCGCCCCCTAATCAGGGCTCAGCTTCTCTCCCAGCACAAAGCCTCTACACATACAGATACTACCAATACAAATCCAAACACACACAAATACCTTCTCCTCCAACAGAACTCCCACTCAAACTCCACTGTTTACAGCTCTGTTTGCTAGCTCCTGTGCCGCTGCAGCTGTCTGTGCCGCTGCCTGACTGGCTGCTACCTTTATAGGACCCCTAGTCAGGGAAGACCCGCCCCCTAATCAGGGCTCAGCTTCTCTCCCAGCATAAAGCCCCTACACACACAGATACTACCAATACAAAACCAAACACACACACAAATACCTTCTCCTCCAACAGTACTCCCACTCAAACTCCCCTTTTTACAGCTCTGTTTGCTAGCTCCTGTGCCGCTGCCTGACTGGCTGCTACCTTTATAGGACCCCTAGTCAGGGAAGCCCCGCCCCCTAATCACGGCTCAGCTTCTCTCCCAGCACAAAGCCCCTTCACATACAGATACTACCAATACAAAACCAAACACACACGAATACCTTCTCCTCCAACAGAACTCCCACTCGAACTCCCCTGTTTACAGCTCTGTTTGTAGCTCCTGTGCCGCTGCCTGACTGGCTGCTACCTTTATAGGACCCCTAGTCAGGGAAGCCCCGCCCCCTAATCAGGGCTCAGCTTCTTTCCCAGCGCAAAGCCCCTCCAAGCCTCTACACATACAGATACTACCAATACAAAACCAAACACACACACAAATACCTTTTCCTCCAACAGAACTCCCACTCAAACTCCCCTGTTTACAGCTCTGTTTGCTAGCTCCTGTGCCGCTGCCTGACTGGCTGCTACCTTTATAGGACCCCAAGTCAGGGAAGCCCCGCCCCCTAATCAGGGCTCAGCTTCTCTCCCAGCACAAAGCCTCTACACATACAGATACTACCAATACAAATCCAAACACACACAAATACCTTCTCCTCCAACAGAACTCCCACTCAAACTCCACTGTTTACAGCTCTGTTTGCTAGCTCCTGTGCCGCTGTAGCTGTCTGTGCCGCTGCCTGACTGGCTGCGACCTTTATAGGACCCCTAGTCAGTCAAGCCCCGCCCCCTAATCAGGGCTCAGCTTCTCTCCCAGCACAAAGCCCCTACACATACAGATACTAACAATACAAAACCAAACACACACAAATACCTTCTCCTCCAACAGAACTCCCACTCAAACTCCCCTGTTTACAGCTCTGTTTGCTAGCTCCTGTGCCGCTACAGCTGTCTGTGCGGCTGCCTGACTGGCTGCTACCTTTATAGGATCCCTAGTCAGGGAAGCCCCGCCCACTAATCAGGGCTCAGCTTCTCTCCCAGCACAAAGCCCCTCCAAGCCTCTACACATGCAGATACTACCAATACAAAACCAAACACACACAAATACCTTCTACTCCAACAGAACTCCCACTCAAACTCCCCTGTTTACAACTCTGTTTGCTAGCTCCTGTGCTGCTGCCTGACTGGCTGCTACCTTTATAGGACCCCTAGTCAGTGAAGCCCCGCCCCCTAATCAGGGCTCAGCTTCTGTCCCAGCACAAAGCCCCAAAACATACAGATACTACCAATACAAAACCAAACACACACAAATACCTTCTCCTCCAAGAGAACTCCCACTCAAACCCGCCTGTTTACAGCTCTGTTTGCTAGCTCCTGTGCCGCTGAAGCTGTCTGTGCCGCTGCCTGACTGGCTGCTACCTTTATAGGACTCCTAGTCAGTGAAGCCCCGCCCCCTAATCAGGGCTCAGCTTCTGTCCCAGCACAAAGCCCCTACACACACAGATACTACCAATACAAAACCAAACACACACAAATACCTTCTACTCCAACAGTACTCCCACTCAAACTCCCCTGTTTACAGCTCTGTTTGATAGCTCCTGTGCCGCTGCAGCTGTCTGTGCCGCTGCCTGACTGGCTGATACCTTTATAGGACCCCTAGTCAGTGAAGCCCCGCCCCCTAATCACGGCTCAGCTTCTCTCCCAGCACAAAGCCCCTACACATACAGATACTACCAACACAAAAACACACACAAATACCTTCTCCTCCAAGAGAACTCCCACTCAAACTCCCCTGTTTACAGCTCTGTTTGCTAGCTCCTGTGCCGCTGCCTGACTGGCTGCTACCTTTATAGGACCCCTAGTCAGGGAAGCCCCGCCCCCTAATCAGGGCTCAGCTTCTCTCCCAGCACAAAGCCCCTACACATACAGATACTAACAATACAAAACCAAACACACACAAATACCTTCTCCTCCAAAAGAACTCCCACTCAAACTCCCCTGTTTACAGCTCTGTTTGCTAGCTCCTGTGCTGCTGCAGCTGTCTGTGCCGCTAGCTGACTGGCTGCTACCTTTATAGGACCCCTAGTCAGTGAAGCCCCGCCCCCCAATCAGGGCTCAGCTTCTGTCTCAGCACAAAGCCCCTACACACACAGATACTACCAATACAAAACCAAACACACACAAATACCTTCTACTCCGACAGTACTCCCACTCAAACTCCCCTGTTTACAGCTCTGTTTGCTAGCTCCTGTGCCGCTGCAGCTGTCTGTGCCGCTGCCTGACTGGCTGCTACCTTTATAGGACCCCTAGTCAGGGAAGACCCGCCCCCTAATCAGGGCTCAGCTTCTCTCCCAGCATAAAGCCCCTACACACACAGATACTACCAATACAAAACCAAACACACACACAAATACCTTCTCCTCCAACAGTACTCCCACTCAAACTCCCCTTTTTACAGCTCTGTTTGCTAGCTCCTGTGCCGCTGCCTGACTGGCTGCTACCTTTATAGGACCCCTAGTCAGGGAAGCCCCGCCCCCTAATCACGGCTCAGCTTCTCTCCCAGCACAAAGCCCCTTCACATACAGATACTACCAATACAAAACCAAACACACACGAATACCTTCTCCTCCAACAGAACTCCCACTCGAACTCCCCTGTTTACAGCTCTGTTTGTAGCTCCTGTGCCGCTGCCTGACTGGCTGCTACCTTTATAGGACCCCTAGTCAGGGAAGCCCCGCCCCCTAATCAGGGCTCAGCTTCTTTCCCAGCGCAAAGCCCCTCCAAGCCTCTACACATACAGATACTACCAATACAAAACCAAACACACACACAAATACCTTTTCCTCCAACAGAACTCCCACTCAAACTCCCCTGTTTACAGCTCTGTTTGCTAGCTCCTGTGCCGCTGCCTGACTGGCTGCTACCTTTATAGGACCCCAAGTCAGGGAAGCCCCGCCCCCTAATCAGGGCTCAGCTTCTCTCCCAGCACAAAGCCTCTACACATACAGATACTACCAATACAAATCCAAACACACACAAATACCTTCTCCTCCAACAGAACTCCCACTCAAACTCCACTGTTTACAGCTCTGTTTGCTAGCTCCTGTGCCGCTGTAGCTGTCTGTGCCGCTGCCTGACTGGCTGCGACCTTTATAGGACCCCTAGTCAGTCAAGCCCCGCCCCCTAATCAGGGCTCAGCTTCTCTCCCAGCACAAAGCCCCTACACATACAGATACTAACAATACAAAACCAAACACACACAAATACCTTCTCCTCCAACAGAACTCCCACTCAAACTCCCCTGTTTACAGCTCTGTTTGCTAGCTCCTGTGCCGCTACAGCTGTCTGTGCGGCTGCCTGACTGGCTGCTACCTTTATAGGATCCCTAGTCAGGGAAGCCCCGCCCACTAATCAGGGCTCAGCTTCTCTCCCAGCACAAAGCCCCTCCAAGCCTCTACACATGCAGATACTACCAATACAAAACCAAACACACACAAATACCTTCTACTCCAACAGAACTCCCACTCAAACTCCCCTGTTTACAACTCTGTTTGCTAGCTCCTGTGCTGCTGCCTGACTGGCTGCTACCTTTATAGGACCCCTAGTCAGTGAAGCCCCGCCCCCTAATCAGGGCTCAGCTTCTGTCCCAGCACAAAGCCCCAAAACATACAGATACTACCAATACAAAACCAAACACACACAAATACCTTCTCCTCCAAGAGAACTCCCACTCAAACCCGCCTGTTTACAGCTCTGTTTGCTAGCTCCTGTGCCGCTGAAGCTGTCTGTGCCGCTGCCTGACTGGCTGCTACCTTTATAGGACTCCTAGTCAGTGAAGCCCCGCCCCCTAATCAGGGCTCAGCTTCTGTCCCAGCACAAAGCCCCTACACACACAGATACTACCAATACAAAACCAAACACACACAAATACCTTCTACTCCAACAGTACTCCCACTCAAACTCCCCTGTTTACAGCTCTGTTTGATAGCTACTGTGCCGCTGCAGCTGTCTGTGCCGCTGCCTGACTGGCTGATACCTTTATAGGACCCCTAGTCAGTGAAGCCCCGCCCCCTAATCACGGCTCAGCTTCTCTCCCAGCACAAAGCCCCTACACATACAGATACTACCAACACAAAAACACACACAAATACCTTCTCCTCCAAGAGAACTCCCACTCAAACTCCCCTGTTTACAGCTCTGTTTGCTAGCTCCTGTGCCGCTGCCTGACTGGCTGCTACCTTTATAGGACCCCTAGTCAGGGAAGCCCCGCCCCCTAATCAGGGCTCAGCTTCTCTCCCAGCACAAAGCCCCTACACATACAGATACTAACAATACAAAACCAAACACACACAAATACCTTCTCCTCCAAAAGAACTCCCACTCAAACTCCCCTGTTTACAGCTCTGTTTGCTAGCTCCTGTGCTGCTGCAGCTGTCTGTGCCGCTAGCTGACTGGCTGCTACCTTTATAGGACCCCTAGTCAGTGAAGCCCCGCCCCCCAATCAGGGCTCAGCTTCTGTCTCAGCACAAAGCCCCTACACACACAGATACTACCAATACAAAACCAAACACACACAAATACCTTCTACTCCGACAGTACTCCCACTCAAACTCCCCTGTTTACAGCTCTGTTTGATAGCTCCTGTGCTGCTGCCTGACTGGCTGCAACCTTTATAGGACCCCTAGTCAGGGAAGCCCCGCCCCCTAATCAGGGCTCAGCTTCTCTCCCAGCACAAAGCCCCTACACATACAGATACCACCAATACAAAACCAAACACACACAAATACCTTCTACTCCAACAGAACTCCCACTCAAACTCCCCTGTTTACAGCTCTGTTTGATAGCTCCTGTGCCGCTGCCTCACTGGCTGCAACCTTATTGGACCCCTTGTCAGGGAAGCCCCGCCCACTAATCAGGGCTCAGCTTCTTTCCCAGCACAAAGCCCCTCCAAGCCTCTACACATACAGATACCACCAATACAAAACCAAACACACACACAAATACCTTTTCCTCCAACAGAACTCCCACTCAAACTCCCCTGTTTACAGCTCTGTTTGCTAGCTCCTGTGCCGCTGCAGCTGTCTGTGCCGCTGCCTGACTGGCTGCTACCTTTATAGGACCCCTAGTCAGGGAAGACCCGCCCCCTAATCAGGGCTCAGCTTCTCTCCCAGCATAAAGCCCCTACACACACAGATACTACCAATACAAAACCAAACACACACACAAATACCTTCTCCTCCAACAGTACTCCCACTCAAACTCCCCTGTTTACAGCTCTGTTTGCTAGCTCCTGTGCCGCTGCCTGACTGTCTGCAACCTTTATAGGACCCCTAGTCAGGGAAGCCCCGCCCCCTAATCAGGGCTCAGCTTCTCTCCGAGCACAAAGCCCCTACACATACAGATACCACCAATACAAAACCAAACACACACAAATACCTTCTCCTCCAACAGAACTCCCACTCAAACTCCCCTGTTTACAGCTCTGTTTGCTAGCTCCTGTGCTGCTGCAGCTGTCTGTGCCGCTACCTGACTGGCTGCTACCTTTATAGGACCCCTAGTCAGTGAAGCCCCGCCCCCCAATCAGGGCTCAGCTTCTGTCTCAGCACAAAGCCCCTACACACACAGATACTACCAATACAAAACCAAACACACACAAATACCTTCTACTCCGACAGTACTCCTACTCAAACTCCCCTGTTTACAGCTCTGTTTGCTAGCTCCTGTGCCGATGCAGCTGTCTGTGCCGCTGTCTGACTGGCTGATACCTTTTTAGGACCCCTAGTCAGTGAAGCCCCGCCCCCTAATCAGGGCTCAGCTTCTCTCCCAGCACAAAGCCCCTACACATGCAGATACTACCAATACAAAACCAAACACACACAAATACCTTCTACTCCAACGGAACTCCCACTCAAACTCCCCTGTTTACAGCTCTGTTTTATAGCTCCTGTTCCGCTGCCTGACTGGCTGCAACCTTATTGGACCCCTTGTCAGGGAAGCCCCGCCCACTAATCAGGGCTCAGCTTCTTTCCCAGCACAAAGCCCCTCCAAGCCTCTACACATACAGATATCACCAATACGAAACCAAACACACACACAAATACCTTTTCCTCCAACCGAACTCCCACTCAAACTCCCCTGTTTACAGCTCTGTTTGCTAGCTCCTGGGCCGCTGCCTGACTGGCTGCTACCTTTATAGGACCCCAAGTCAGGGAAGCCCCGCCCCCTAATCAGGGCTCAGCTTCTCTCCCAGCACAAAGCCTCTACACATACAGATACTACCAATACAAATCCAAACACACACAAATACCTTCTCGTCCAACAGAACTCCCACTCAAACTCCACTGTTTACAGCTCTGTTTGCTAGCTCCTGTGCCGCTGCAGCTGTCTGTGCCGCTGCCTGACTGGCTGATACCTTTCTAGGACCCCTAGTTAGTGAAGCCCCGCCCCCTAATCACGGCTCAGCTTCTCTCCCAGCACAAAGCCCCTTCACATACAGATACTACCAATACAAAACCAAACACACACGAATACCTTCTCCTCCAACAGAACTCCCACTCAAACCCGCCTGTTTACAGCTCTGTTTGCTAGCTCCTGTGCCGCTGCAGCTGTCTGTGCCGCTGCCTGACTGGCTGCGACCTTTATAGGACCCCTAGTCAGTCAAGCCCCGGCCCCTAATCAGGGCTCAGCTTCTCTCCCAGCACAAAGCCCCTACACATACAGATACTACCAATACAAAACCAAACACACACGAATACCTTCTCCTCCAACAGAACTCCCACTCAAACTCCCCTGTTTACAGCTCTGTTTGCTAGATCCTGTGCCGCTGCAGCTGTCTGTGCGGCTGCCTGACTGGCTGCTACCTTTATAGGATCCCTAGTCAGGGAAGCCCCGCCCACTAATCAGGGCTCAGCTTCTGTCCCAGCACAAAGCCCCTACACACACAGATACTACCAATACAAAACCAAACACACACAAATACCTTCTACTCCAACAGTACTCCCACTCAAACTCCCCTGTTTACAGCTCTGTTTGATAGCTCCTGTGCCGCTGCAGCTGTCTGTGCCGCTGCCTGACTGGCTGATACCTTTATAGGACCCCTAGTCAGTGAAGCCCCGCCCCCTAATCACGGCTCAGCTTCTCTCCCAGCACAAAGCCCCTACACATACAGATACTACCAACACAAAAACACACACAAATACCTTCTCCTCCAAGAGAACTCCCACTCAAACTCCCCTGTTTACAGCTCTGTTTGCTAGCTCCTGTGCCGCTGCAGCTGTCTGTGCCGCTGCCTGACTGGCTGCGACCTTTATAGGACCCCTAGTCAGTCAAGCCCCGCCCCCTAATCAGGGCTCAGCTTCTGTCCCAGCACAAAGCCCCTACACACACAGATACTAACAATACAAAACCAAACACACAAATACCTTCTACTCCAACAATACTCCCACTCAAACTCCCCTGTTTACAGCTCTGTTTGCTAGCTCCTGTGCCGCTGCCTGACTGTCTGCAACCTTTATAGGACCCCTAGTCAGGGAAGCCCCGCCCCCTAATCAGGGCTCAGCTTCTCTCCCAGCACAAAGCCCCTACACATACAGATACCACCAGTACAAAACCGAACACACACAAATACCTTCTCCTCCAACAGAACTCCCACTCAAACTCCCCTGTTTACAGCTCTGTTTGCTAGCTCCTGTGCCGCTGCAGCTGTCTGTGCCGCTGCCTGACTGGCTGATACCTTTATAGGACCCCTAGTCAGTGAAGCCCCGCCCCCTAATCAGGGCTCAGCTTCTCACCCAGCACAAAGCCCCGACACATACAAATACCAATACAAAACCAAACAAACACAAATACCTTCTCCTCCAACAGAACTCCCACTCAAACTCCCCTGTTTACAGCTCTGTTTGCTAGCTCCTGTGCCGCTGCAGCTGTCTGTGCGGCTGCCTGACTGGCTGCTACCTTTATAGGATCCCTAGTCAGGGAAGCCCCGCCCACTAATCAGGGCTCAGCTTCTCTCCCAGCACAAAGCCCCTCCAAGCCTCTACACATGCAGATACTACCAATACAAAACCAAACACACACAAATACCTTCTACTCCAACAGAACTCCCACTCAAACTCCC
The DNA here is from genome assembly GCF_965140295.1 of Lepidochelys olivacea. Taxonomy (NCBI): domain Eukaryota; kingdom Metazoa; phylum Chordata; order Testudines; family Cheloniidae; genus Lepidochelys; species Lepidochelys olivacea. Next base: position 4,322,407 of record NC_140428.1, read on the forward strand.
CTGTTTACAGCTCTCTTTGCTAGCTCCTGTGCCGCTGCCTGACTGGCTGCTACCTTTATAGGACCCCTAGTCAGGGAAACCCCGACCCCTAATCAGGGCTCATCTTCTCTCCCAGCACAAAGCCCCAAAACATACAGATACTACCAATACAAAACCAAACACACACAAATACCTTCTCCTCCAACAGAACTCCCACTCAAACCCGCCTGTTTACAGCTCTGTTTGCTAGCTCCTGTGCCGATGCAGCTGTCTGTGCCGCTGCCTGACTGACTGCTACCTTTATAGGGCCCCTAGTCAGTGAAGCCCCGCCCCCTAATCAGGGCTCAGCTTCTGCCCCAGCACAAAGCCCCTACACACACAGATACTACCAATACAAATCCAAACACACACAAATACCTTCTACTCCAACAGAACTCCCACTCAAACTCCCCTGTTTACAGCTCTGTTTGATAGCTCCTGTGCCGCTGCCTGACTGGCTGCAACCTTTATAGGACCCCTAGCCAGGGAAGCCCCGCCCCCTAATCAGGGCTCAGGTTCTCTCCCAGGACAAAGCCCCTACACATACAGATACCACCAATACAAAACCAAACACACACAAATACCTTCTCCTCCAACAGAACTCCCACTCAAACTCCCCTGTTTACAGCTCTGTTTGCTAGCTCCTGTGCCGCTGCAGCTGTCTGTGCCGCTGCCTGACTGGCTGATACCTTTCTAGGACCCCTAGTTAGTGAAGCCCCGCCCCCTAATCACGGCTCAGCTTCTCTCCCAGCACAAAGCCCCTACACATACAGATACCACCAGTACAAAACCGAACACACACAAATACCTTCTACTCCAACAGAACTCCCACTCAAACTCCCCTGTTTACAGCTCTGTTTGATAGCCCCTGTGCCGCTGCCTGACTGGCTGCAACCTTATTGGACCCCTTGTCAGGGAAGCCCCGCCCACTAATCAGGGCTCAGCTTCTTTCCCAGCACAAAGCCCCTCCAAGCCTCTACACATACAGATACCACCAATACAAAACCAAACACACACACAAATACCTTTTCCTCCAACAGAACTCCCACTCAAACTCCCCTGTTTACAGCTCTGTTTGCTAGCTCCTGTGCCGCTGCCTGACTGGCTGCTACCCTTATAGGACCCCAAGTCAGGGAAGCCCCGCCCCCTAATCAGGGCTCAGCTTCTCTCCCAGCACAAAGCCTCTACACATACAGATACTACCAATACAAATCCAAACACACACAAATACCTTCTCCTCCAACAGAACTCCCACTCAAACTCCACTGTTTACAGCTCTGTTTGCTAGCTCCTGTGCCGCTGCAGCTGTCTGTGCCGCTGCCTGACTGGCTGCTACCTTTATAGGACCCCTAGTCAGGGAAGACCCGCCCCCTAATCAGGGCTCAGCTTCTCTCCCAGCATAAAGCCCCTACACACACAGATACTACCAATACAAAACCAAACACACACACAAATACCTTCTCCTCCAACAGTACTCCCACTCAAACTCCCCTGTTTACAGCTCTGTTTGCTAGCTCCTGTGCCGCTGCCTGACTGTTTGCAACCTTTATAGGACCCCTAGTCAGGGAAGCCCCGCCCCCTAATCAGGGCTCAGCTTCTCTCCGAGCACAAAGCCCCTACACATACAGATACCACCAATACAAAACCAAACACACACAAATACCTTCTCCTCCAACAGAACTCCCACTCAAACTCCCCTGTTTACAGCTCTGTTTGCTAGCTCCTGTGCTGCTGCAGCTGTCTGTGCCGCTGCCTGACTGGCTGCTACCTTTATAGGACCCCTAGTCAGGGAAGCCCCGCCCACTAATCAGGGCTCAGCTTCTGTCCCAGCACAAAGCCCCTACACATACAGATACTAACAATACAAAACCAAACACACACAAATACCTTCTCCTCCAACAGAACTCTCACTCCAACTCCCCTGTTTACAGCTCTGTTTGCTAGCTCCTGTGCCGCTGCAGCTGTCTGTGCCGCTGCCTGACTGGCTGATACCTTTCTAGTACCCCTAGTAAGTGAAGCCCCGCCCCCTAATCACGGCTCAGCTTCTCTCCCAGCACAAAGCCCCTTCACATACAGATACTACCAATACAAAACCAAACACACACGAATACCTTCTCCTCCAACAGAACTCCCACTCGAACTCCCCTGTTTACAGCTCTGTTTGTAGCTCCTGTGCCGCTGCCTGACTGGCTGCGACCTTTATAGGACCCCTAGTCAGTCAAGCCCCGCCCCCTAATCAGGGCTCAGCTTCTCTCCCAGCACAAAGCCCCTACACATACAGATACTAACAATACAAAACCAAACACACACAAATACCTTCTCCTCCAACAGAACTCCCACTCAAACTCCCCTGTTTACAGCTCTGTTTGCTAGATCCTGTGCCGCTGCAGCTGTCTGTGCGGCTGCCTGACTGGCTGCTACCTTTATAGGATCCCTAGTCAGGGAAGCCCCGCCCACTAATCAGGGCTCAGCTTCTGTCCCAGCACAAAGCCCCTACACACACAGATACTACCAATACAAAACCAAACACACACAAATACCTTCTACTCCAACAGTACTCCCACTCAAACTCCCCTGTTTACAGCTCAGTTTGATAGCTCCTGTGCCGCTGCAGCTGTCTGTGCCGCTGCCTGACTGGCTGATACCTTTATAGGACCCCTAGTCAGTGAAGCCCCGCCCCCTAATCACGGCTCAGCTTCTCTCCCAGCACAAAGCCCCTACACATACAGATACTACCAATACAAAAACACACACAAATACCTTCTCCTCCAAGAGAACTCCCACTCAAACTCCCCTGTTTACAGCTCTGTTTGCTAGCTCCTGTGCCGCTGCCTGACTGGCTGCTACCTTTATAGGACCCCTAGTCAGGGAAGCCCCGCCCCCTAATCAGGGCTCAGCTTCTCTCCCAGCACAAAGCCCCTACACATACAGATACTAACAATACAAAACCAAACACACACAAATACCTTCTCCTCCAAAAGAACTCCCACTCAAACTCCCCTGTTTACAGCTCTGTTTGCTAGCTCCTGTGCTGCTGCAGCTGTCTGTGCCGCTACCTGACTGGCTGCTACCTTTATAGGACCCCTAGTCAGGGAAGCCCCGCCCCGTAATCAGGGCTCAGCTTCTCTCCCAGCACAAAGCCCCTACACATACAGATACCACCAATACAAAACCAAACACACACAAATACCTTCTCCTCCAACAGAACTCCCACTCAAACTCCCCTGTTTACAGCTCTGTTTGCTAGCTCCTGTGCCGCTGCCTGACTGGCTGCTACCTTTATAGGACCCCTAGTCAGGGAAGCCCCGACCCCTAATCAGGGCTCATCTTCTCTCCCAGCACAAAGCCCCAAAACATACAGATACTACCAATACAAAACCAAACACACACAAATACCTTCTCCTCCAACAGAACTCCCAGTCAAACCCGCCTGTTTACACCTCTGTTTGCTAGCTCCTGTGCCGCTGCAGCTGTCTGTGCCGCTGCCTGACTGGCTGCGACCTTTATAGGACCCCTAGTCAGTCAAGCCCCGCCCCCTAATCAGGGCTCAGCTTCTCTCCCAGCACAAAGCCCCTACACATACAGATACTAACAATACAAAACCAAACACACACAAATACCTAATCCTCCAAAAGAACTCCCACTCAAACTCCCCTGTTTACAGCTCTGTTTGCTAGCTCCTGTGCTGCTGCAGCTGTCTGTGCCGCTACCTGACTGGCTGCTACCTTTATAGGACCCCTAGTCAGTGAAGCCCCGCCCCCCAATCAGGGCTCAGCTTCTGTCTCAGCACAAAGCCCCTACACACACAGATACTACCAATACAAAACCAAACACACACAAATACCTTCTACTCCGACAGTACTCCCACTCAAACTCCCCTGTTTACAGCTCTGTTTGCTAGCTCCTGTGCCGATGCAGCTGTCTGTGCCGCTGTCTGACTGGCTGATACCTTTTTAGGACCCCTAGTCAGTGAAGCCCCGCCCCCTAATCAGGGCTCAGCTTCTCTCCCAGCACAAAGCCCCTACACATGCAGATACTACCAATACAAAACCAAACACACACAAATACTTTCTACTCCAACAGAACTCCCACTCAAACTCCCCTGTTTACAGCTCTGTTTGCTAGCTCCTGTGCCGCTGCCTGACTGGCTGCTACCTTTATAGGACCCCAAGTCAGGGAAGCCCCGCCCCCTAATCAGGGCTCAGCTTCTCTCCCAGCACAAAGCCTCTACACATACAGATACTACCAATACAAATCCAAACACACACAAATACCTTCTCCTCCAACAGAACTCCCACTCAAACTCCACTGTTTACAGCTCTGTTTGCTAGCTCCTGTGCCGCTGCAGCTGTCTGTGCCGCTGCCTGACTGGCTGCTACCTTTATAGGACCCCAAGTCAGGGAAGACCCGCCCCCTAATCAGGGCTCAGCTTCTGTCCCAGCACAAAGCCCCTACACACACAGATACTACCAATACAAAACCAAACACACACACAAATACCTTCTCCTCCAATAGTACTCCCACTCAAGCTCCCCTGTTTACAGCTCTGTTTGCTAGCTCCTGTGCCGCTGCCTGACTGGCTGCTACCTTTATAGGATCCCTAGTCAGGGAAGCCCCGCCCACTAATCAGGGCTCAGCTTCTCTCCCAGCACAAAGCCCCTCCAAGCCTCTACACATGCAGATACTACCAATACAAAACCAAACACACACAAATACCTTCTCCTCCAACAGAACTCCCACTCAAACCCGCCTGTTTACAGCTCTGTTTGCTAGCTCCTGTGCCGCTGAAGCTGTCTGTGCCGCTGCCTGACTGGCTGCGACCTTTATAGGACCCCTAGTCAGTCAAGCCCCGCCCCCTAATCAGGGCTCAGCTTCTCTCCCAGCAAAAAGCCCCTACACATACAGATACTACCAATACAAAACCAAGCACACACAAATACCTTCTCCTCCAAGAGAACTCCCAATCAAACTCCCCTGTTTACAGCTCTGTTTGCTAGCTCCTGTGCCGCTGCAGCTGTCTGTGCCGCTGCCTGACTGGCTGCTACCTTTATAGGACTCCTAGTCAGTGAAGCCCCGCCCCCTAATCAGGGCTCAGCTTCTGTCCCAGCACAAAGCCCCTACACACAGATACTACCAATACAAAACCAAACACACACAAATACCTTCTACTCCAACAGTACTCCCACTCAAACTCCCCTGTTTACAGCTCTGTTTGATAGCTCCTATGCCGCTGCAGGTGTCTGTGCCGCTGCCTGACTGGCTGATACCTTTATAGGACCCCTAGTCAGTGAAGCCCCGCCCCCTAATCACGGCTCAGCTTCTCTCCCAGCACAAAGCCCCTACACATACAGATACTACCAATACAAAAACACACACAAATACCTTCTCCTCCAACAGAACTCCCACTCGAACTCCCCTGTTTACAGCTCTGTTTCATAGCTCCTGTGCCGCTGCCTGACTGGCTGCAACCTTTATAGGACCCCTAGTCAGGGAAGCCCCGCCCCCTAATCAGGGCTCAGCTTCTCTCCCAGCACAAAGCCCCTACACATACAGATACTAACAATACAAAACCAAACACACACAAATACCTAATCCTCCAAAAGAACTCCCACTCAAACTCCCCTGTTTACAGCTCTGTTTGCTAGCTCCTGTGCCGATGCAGCTGTCTGTGCCGCTGTCTGACTGGCTGATACCTTTTTAGGACCCCTAGTCAGTGAAGCCCCGCCCCCTAATCAGGGCTCAGCTTCTCTCCCAGCACAAAGCCCCTACACATACAGATACTAACAATACAAAACCAAACACACACAAATACCTTCTCCTCCAACAGAACTCCCACTCAAACTCCCCTGTTTACAGCTCTGTTTGCTAGCTCCTGTGCCGCTGCAGCTGTCTGTGCGGCTGCCTGACTGGCTGCTACCTTTATAGGATCCCTAGTCAGGGAAGCCCCGCCCACTAATCAGGGCTCAGCTTCTCTCCCAGCACAAAGCCCCTCCAAGCCTCTACACATGCAGATACTACCAATACAAAACCAAAAACACACAAATACCTTCTACTCCAACAGAACTCCCACTCAAACTCCCCTGTTTACAGCTCTGTTTGCTAGCTCCTGTGCCGCTGCCTGACTGGCTGCTACCTTTATAGGACCCCTAGTCAGGGAAGCCCCGACCCCTAATCAGGGCTCATCTTCTCTCCCAGCACAAAGCCCCAAAACATACAGATACTACCAATACAAAACCAAACACACCCAAATACCTTCTCCTCCAACAGAACTCCCACTCAAACCCGCCTGTTTACAGCTCTGTTTGCTAGCTCCTGTGCCGCTGCAGCTGTCTGTGCCGCTGCCTGACTGGCTGCTACCTTTTTGGACTCCTAGTCAGTGAAGCCCCGCCCCCTAATCAGGGCTCAGCTTCTGTCCCAGCACAAAGCCCCTACACACACAGATACTACCAATACAAAAACACACACAAATACCTTCTACTCCAACAGAACTCCCACTCGAACTCCCCTGTTTACAGCTCTGTTTGATAGCTCCTGTGCCGCTGCCTGACTGGCTACAACCTTTATAGGACCCCTAGGCAGGGAAGCCCCGCCCCCTAATCAGGGCTCAGCTTCTGTCCCAGCACAAAGCCCATCCAAGCCTCTACACATACAGATACTACCAATACAAAACCAAACACACACACAAATACCTTCTCCTCCAACAGAACTCCCACTCAAACTCCCCTGTTTACAGCTCTGTTTGATAGCTCCTGTGCCGCTGCAGCTGTCTGTGCCGCTGCCTGACTGGCTGATACCTTTCTAGGACCCCTAGTAAGTGAAGCCCCGCCCCCTAATCAGGGCTCAGCTTCTCTCCCAGCACAAAGCCCCTTCACATACAGATACTACCAATACAAAACCAAACACACACGAATACCTTCTCCTCCAACAGAACTCCCACTCGAACTCCCCTGTTTACACCTCTGTTTGATAGCTCCTGTGCCGCTGCAGCTGTCTGTGCCGCTGCCTGACTGGCTGATACCTTTCTAGGACCCCTAGTAAGTGAAGCCCCGCCCCCTAATCAGGGCTCAGCTTCTCTCCCAGCACAAAGCCCCTTCACATCCAGATACTACCAATACAAAACCAAACACACACACAAATACCTTCTCCTCCAACAGAACTCCCACTCAAACTCCCCTGTTTACAGCTCTGTTTAATAGCTCCTGTGCCGCTGCCTGATTGGCTGCTACGTTTATAGGACCCGTAGTCAGGGAAGCCCCGCCCCCTAATCAGGGCTCAGCTTCTCACCCAGCACAAAGCCCCGACACATACAAATACCGATACAAAACCAAACAAACACAAATACCTTCTCCTCCAACAGAACTTCCACTCAAACCCGCCTGTTTACAGCTCTGTTTGCTAGCTCCTGTGCCGCTGAAGCTGTCTGTGCCGCTGCCTGACTGGCTGCTACCTTTATAGGACCCCGAGTCAGTCAAGCCCCGCCCCCTAATCAGGGGTCAGCTTCTCTCCCAGCACAAAGCCCCTACACATACAGATACTAACAATACAAAACCAAACACACACAAATACCTTCTCCTCCCACTCAAACTCCCCGTTTACAGCTCTGTTTGCTAGCTCCTGTGCCGCTGCAGCTGTCTGTGCCGCTGTCTGACTGGCTGCTACCTTTATAGGACCCCTAGTCAGTGAAGCCCCGCCCCCTAATCAGGGTTCAGCTTCTATCCCAGCACAAAGCCCCTACACACACAGATACTACCAATACAAAACCAAACACACACAAATACCTTCTACTCCAACAGAACTCCCACTCAAACTCCCCTGTTCACAGCTCTGTTTGATAGCTCCTGTGCCGCTGCCTGACTGGCTGCAACCTTATAAGACCCCTAGTCAGGGAAGCCCCGCCCACTAATCAGGGCTCACCTTCTTTCCCAGCACAAAGCCCCTCCAAGCCTCTACACATACAGATACCACGAATACAAACCAAACACACACACAAATACCTTTTCCTCCAACAGAACTCCCACTCAAACTCCCCTGTTTACAGCTCTGTTTGCTACCTCCTGTGCCGCTGCAGCTGTCTGTGCCGCTGCCTGACTGGCTGCTACCTTTCTAGGACCCCTAGTCAGTGAAGCCCCGCCCCCTAATCAGGGCTCAGCTACTCTCCCAGCACAAAGCCCCTACACATACAGATACTAAGAATACAAAACCAAACACACACAAATACCTTCTCCTCCCACTCAAACTCCCCTGTTTACAGCTCTGTTTGCTAGCTCCTGTGCCGCTGCAGCTGTCTGTGCCGCTGTCTGACTGGCTGCTACCTTTATAGGACCCCTAGTCAGTGAAGCCCCGCCCCCTAATCAGGGTTCAGCTTCTATCCCAGCACAAAGCCCCTACACACACAGATACTACCAATACAAAACCAAACACACACAAATACCTTCTACTCCAACAGAACTCCCACTCAAACTCCCCTGTTCACAGCTCTGTTTGATAGCTCCTGTGCCGCTGCCTGACTGGCTGCAACCTTATAAGACCCCTAGTCAGGGAAGCCCCGCCCACTAATCAGGGCTCACCTTCTTTCCCAGCACAAAGCCCCTCCAAGCCTCTACACATACAGATACCACGAATACAAACCAAACACACACACAAATACCTTTTCCTCCAACAGAACTCCCACTCAAACTCCCCTGTTTACAGCTCTGTTTGCTAGCTCCTGTGCCGCTGCAGCTGTCTGTGCCGCTGCCTGACTGGCTGCTACCTTTCTAGGACCCCTAGTCAGGGAAGCCCCGCCCCCTAATCAGGGCTCAGCTTCTCTCCCAGCACAAAGCCCCTACACATACAGATACTACCAATACAAATCCAAACACACACAAATACCTTCTACTCCAACAGTACTCCCACTCAAACTCCCCTGTTTACAGCTTTGTTTGATAGCTCCTATGCCGCTGCAGGTGTCTGTGCCGCTGCCTGACTGGCTGATACCTTTATAGGACCCCTAGTCAGTGAAGCCCCGCCCCCTAATCACGGCTCAGCTTCTCTCCCAGCACAAAGCCCCTACACATACAGATACTACCAATACAAAAACACACACAAATACCTTCTCCTCCAACAGAACTCCCACTCGAACTCCCCTGTTTACAGCTCTGTTTGATAGCTCCTGTGCCGCTGCCTGACTGGCTGCAACCTTTATAGGACCCCTAGTCAGGGAAGCCCCGACCCCTAATCAGGGCTCATCTTCTCTCCCAGCACAAAGCCCCAAAACATACAGATACTACCAATACAAAACCAAACACACACAAATACCTTCTCCTCCAACAGAACTCCCACTCAAACCCGCCTGTTTACAGCTCTGTTTGCTAGCTCCTGTGCCGCTGCAGCTGTCTGTGCCGCTGCCTGACTGGCTGCTACCTTTTTGGACTCCTAGTCAGTGAAGCCCCGCCCCCTAATCAGGGCTCAGCTTCTGTCCCAGCACAAAGCCCCTACACACACAGATACTACCAATACAAAAACACACACAAATACCTTCTACTCCAACAGAACTCCCACTCGAACTCCCCTGTTTACAGCTCTGTTTGATAGCTCCTGTGCCGCTGCCTGACTGGCTACAACCTTTATAGGACCCCTAGGCAGGGAAGCCCCGCCCCCTAATCAGGGCTCAGCTTCTGTCCCAGCACAAAGCCCCTACACACACAGATACTACCAATACAAAACCAAACAAACACACAAATACCTTCCCCTCCAACAGTACTCCCACTCAAACTCCCCTGTTTACAGCTCTGTTTGCTAGCTCCTGTGCCGCTGCCTGACTGGCTGCTACCTTTATAGGACCCCTAGTCAGGGAAGCCCCGCCCCTAATCAGGGCTCAGCTTCTCTCCCAGCACAAAGCCCCTACACATACAGATACTAACAATACAAAACCAAACACACACAAATACCTTCCCCTCCAACAGAACTCCCACTCAAACTCCACTGTTTACAGCTCTGTTTGCTAGCTCCTGTGCCGCTGCAGCTGTCTGTGCCGCTGCCTGACTGGCTGCTACCTTTATAGGACCCCTAGTCAGTCAAGCCCCGCCCCCTAATCAGGCCTCAGCTTCTCTCCCAGCACAAAGCCCCTACACATACAGATATTACCAATACAAAACCAAACACACACAAATACCTTCTCCTCCAACAGAACTCCCACTCGAACTCCCCTGTTTACAGCTCTGTTTGTAGCTCCTGTGCCGCTGCAGCTGTCTGTGCCGCTGCCTGACTGGCTGCGACCTTTATAGGACCCCTAGTCAGGGAAGCCCCGCCCCCTAATCAGGGCTCAGCTTCTTTCCCAGCACAAAGCCCCTCCAAGCCTCTACACATACAGATACTACCAATACAAAACCAAACACACACACAAATACCTTCTCCTCCAACAGAACTCCCACTCAAACTCCCCTGTTTACAGCTCTGTTTGATAGCTCCTGTGCCGCTGCAGCTGTCTGTGCCGCTGCCTGACTGGCTGATACCTTTCTAGGACCCCTAGTAAGTGAAGCCCCGCCCCCTAATCAGGGCTCAGCTTCTCTCCCAGCACAAAGCCCCTTCACATACAGATACTACCAATACAAAACCAAAACACACGAATACCTTCTCCTCCAACAGAACTCCCACTCGAACTCCCCTGTTTACAGCGCTGTTTGATAGCTCCTGTGCCGCTGCAGCTGTCTGTGCCGCTGCCTGACTGGCTGATACCTTTCTAGGACCCCTAGTAAGTGAAGCCCCGCCCCCTAATCAGGGCTCAGCTTCTCTCCCAGCACAAAGCCCCTTCACATACAGATACTACCAATACAAAACCAAACACACACACAAATACCTTCTCCTCCAACAGAACTCCCACTCAAACTCCCCTGTTTACAGCTCTGTTTGATAGCTCCTGTGCCGCTGCCTGACTGGCTGCAACCTTATAGGACCCCTTGTCAGGGAAGCCCCGCCCACTAATCAGGGCTCAGCTTCTTTCCCAGCACAAAGCCCCTACACATACAGATACCACCTATACAAAACCAAACACACACATATACCTTCTCCTTCAACAGAACTCCCACTCAAACTCCCCTGTTTACAGCTCTGTTTGCTAGTTCCTGTGCCGCTGCAGCTGTCTGTGCCGCTGCCTGATTGGCTGCTACCTTTATAGGACCCCTAGTCAGGGAAGCCCCGCCCCCTAATCACGGCTCAGCTTCTCTCCCAGCACAAAGCCCCGACACATACAGATACTATCAATACAAAACCAAACACACACAAATACCTTCTTCTCCAACAGAACTCCCACTCAAACTCCCCTGTTTACAGCTCTGTTTGCTAGCTCCTGTGCCGCTGCCTGACTGGCTGCTACCTTTATAGGACCCCTAGTCAGGGAAGCCCCGCCCCCTAATCACGGCTCAGCTTCTCTCCCAGCACAAAGCCACTTCACATACAGATACCACCAATACAAAACCAAACACACACAAATACCTTCTCCTCCAAAAGAACTCCCACTCAAACCCCCCTGTTTACAGCTCTGTTTGCTAGCTCCTGTGCCGCTGCAGCTGTCTGTGTCGCTGCCTGATTGGCTGCTACGTTTATAGGACCCGTAGTCAGGGAAGCCCCGCCCCCTAATCAGGGCTCAGCTTCTCACCCAGCACAAAGCCCCGACACATACAAATACCAATACAAAACCAAACAAACACAAATACCTTCTCCTCCAACAGAACTTCCACTCAAACCCGCCTGTTTACAGCTCTGTTTGCTAGCTCCTGTGCCGCTGCAGCTGTCTGTGCCGCTGCCTGACTGGCTGCTACCTTTATAGGACCCCGAGTCAGTCAAGCCCCGCCCCCTAATCAGCGGTCAGCTTCTCTCCCAGCACAAAGCCCCTACACATACAGATACTAACAATACAAAACCAAACACACACAAATACCTTCTCCTCCCACTCAAACTCCCCGTTTACAGCTCTGTTTGCTAGCTCCTGTGCCGCTGCAGCTGTCTTTGCCGCTGTCTGACTGGCTGCTACCTTTATAGGACCCCTAGTCAGTGAAGCCCCGCCCCCTAATCAGGGTTCAGCTTCTATCCCAGCACAAAGCCCCTACACACACAGATACTACCAATACAAAACCAAACACACACAAATACCTTCTACTCCAACAGAACTCCCACTCAAACTCCCCTGTTCACAGCTCTGTTTGATAGCTCCTGTGCCGCTGCCTGACTGGCTGCAACCTTATAAGACCCCTAGTCAGGGAAGCCCCGCCCACTAATCAGGGCTCACCTTCTTTCCCAGCACAAAGCCCCTCCAAGCCTCTACACATACAGATACCACGAATACAAACCAAACACACACACAAATACCTTTTCCTCCAACAGAACTCCCACTCAAACTCCCCTGTTTACAGCTCTGTTTGCTACCTCCTGTGCCGCTGCAGCTGTCTGTGCCGCTGCCTGACTGGCTGCTACCTTTCTAGGACCCCTAGTCAGTGAAGCCCCGCCCCCTAATCAGGGCTCAGCTACTCTCCCAGCACAAAGCCCCTACACATACAGATACTAACAATACAAAACCAAGCACACACAAATACCTTCTCCTCCCACTCAAACTCCCCGTTTACAGCTCTGTTTGCTAGCTCCTGTGCCGCTGCAGCTGTCTGTGCCGCTGTCTGACTGGCTGCTACCTTTATAGGACCCCTAGTCAGTGAAGCCCCGCCCCCTAATCAGGGTTCAGCTTCTATCCCAGCACAAAGCCCCTACACACACAGATACTACCAATACAAAACCAAACACACACAAATACCTTCTACTCCAACAGAACTCCCACTCAAACTCCCCTGTTCACAGCTCTGTTTGATAGCTCCTGTGCCGCTGCCTGACTGGCTGCAACCTTATAAGACCCCTAGTCAGGGAAGCCCCGCCCATTAATCAGGGCTCACCTTCTTTCCCAGCACAAAGCCCCTCCAAGCCTCTACACATACAGATACCACGAATACAAACCAAACACACACACAAATACCTTTTCCTCCAACAGAACTCCCACTCAAACTCCCCTGTTTACAGCTCTGTTTGCTAGCTCCTGTGCCGCTGCAGCTGTCTGTGCCGCTGCCTGACTGGCTGCTACCTTTCTAGGACCCCTCGTCAGGGAAGCCCCGCCCCCTAATCAGGGCTCAGCTTCTCTCCCAGCACAAAGCCCCTACACATACAGATACTACCAATACAAATCCAAACACACACAAATACCTTCTCCTCCAACAGAACTCTCACTCCAACTCCCCTGTTTACAGCTCTGTTTGCTAGCACCTGTGCCGCTGCAGCTGTCTGTGCCGCTGCCTGACTGACTGCTACCTTTATAGGACCCCTAGTCAGTCAAGCCCCGCCCCCTAATCAGGCCTCAGCTTCTCTCCCAGCACAAAGCCCCTACACATACAGATACTATCAATACAAAACCAAACACACACAAATACCTTCTTCTCCAACAGAACTCCCACTCAAACTCCCCTGTTTACAGCTCTGTTTGCTAGCTCCTGTGCCGCTGCCTGACTGGCTGCTACCTTTATAGGACCCCTAGTCAGGGAAGCCCCGCCCCCTAATCAGGGCTCAGCTTCTCTCCCAGCACAAAGCCCCTACACATACAGATACTAACAATACAAAACCAAACACACACAAATACCTTCTTCTCCAACAGAACTCCCACTCAAACCCGCCTGTTTACAGCTCTGTTTGCTAGCTCCTGTGCCGCTGCAGCTGTCTCTGCCGCTGCCTGACTGGCTGCTACCTTTATAGGACCCCTAGTCAGTCAAGCCCCGCCCCCTAATCAGGGGTCAGCTTCTCTCCCAGCACAAAGCCCCTACACATACAGATACTACCAATACAAAACCAAACACACACAAATACCTTCTCCTCCAACAGAACTCCCACTCAAACTCCCCTGTTTACAGCTCTGTTTGCTAGCTCCTGTGCCGCTGCAGCTGTCTGTGCCGCTGCATGACTGTCTGCTACCTTTATAGGACCCCTAGTCAGTGAAGCCCCGCCCCCTAATCAGGGCTCAGCTACTCTCCCAGCACAAAGCCCCTACACATACAGATACTAACAATACAAAACCAAACACACACAAATACCTTCTCCTCCCACTCAAACTCCCCGTTTACAGCTCTGTTTGCTTGCTCCTGTGCCGCTGCAGCTGTCTGTGCCGCTGTCTGACTGTCTGCTACCTTTATAGGACCCCTAGTCAGGGAAGCCCCGCCCCCTAATCAGGGCTCAGTTTCTTTCCCAGCACAAAGCCCCTACACATACAGATACTACCAATACAAAACCAAACACACAAATACCTTCTCCTCCAACAGAACTCCCACTCAAACTCCCCTGTTTACAGCTCTGTTTGATAGCTCCTGTGCCGCTGCCTGACTGGCTGCAACCTTATAGGACCCCTAGTCAGGGAAGCCCCGCCCCCTAATCAGGGCTCAGCTTCTCTCCCAGCACAAAGCCCCTACACATACAGATACTAACAATACAAAACCAAACACACACAAATACCTTCTACTCCGACAGTACTCCCACTCAAACTCCCCTGTTTACAGCTCTGTTTGATAGCTCCTGTGCCGCTGCAGCTGTCTGTGCCGCTGCCTGATTGGTTGCTACGTTTATAGGACCCCTAGTCAGGGAAGCCCCACCCCCTAATCAGGGCTCAGCTTCTCACCCAGCACAAAGCCCCGACACATACAAATACCAATACAAAACCAAACACAAACAAATACCTTCTAATCCAACAGAACTCCCACTCAAACCCCCCTGTTTACACCTCTGTTTGCTAGCTCCTGTGACGCTGCAGCTGTCTGTGCCGCTGCCTGACTGGCTGCTACCTTTATAGGACCCCTAGTCAGTCAAGCCCCGCCCCCTAATCAGGGGTCAGCTTCTCTGCCAGCACAAAGCCCCTACACATACAGATACTACCAATACAAAACCAAACACACACAAATACCTTCTCCTCCAACAGAACTCCCACTCAAACTCCCCTGTTTACAGCTCTGTTTGCTAGCTCCTGTGCTGCTGCAGCTGTCTGTGCCGCTGCCTGACTGGCTGCTACCTTTATAGGACCCCTAGTCAGTGAAGCCCCGCCCCCTAATCAGGGCTCAGCTACTCTCCCAGCACAAAGCCCCTACACATACAGATACTAACAATACAAAACCAAACACACACAAATACCTTCTCCTCCCACTCAAACTCCCCTGTTTACAGCTCTGTTTGATAGCTCCTGTGCCGCTGCCTGACTGGCTGCAACCTTTATAGGACCCCTAGTCAGGGAAGCCCCGCCCCCTAATCAGGGCTCAGCTTCTCTCCCAGCACAAAGTCCCTGCACATACAGATACTACCAATACAAAACCAAACACACACAAATACCTTCTCCTCCAACAGAACTCCCACTCAAACCCCCTGTTTACAGCTCTGTTTGCTAGCTCCTGTGCCGCTGCAGCTGTCTGTGCCGCTGCCTGACTGGCTGCTACCTTTATAGGACCCCTAGTCAGTGAAGCCCCGCCACCTAATCAGGGTTCAGCTTCTGTCCCAGCACAAATCCCCTACACACACAGATACTACCAATACAAAACCAAACACACACAAATACCTTCTCCTCCAACAGAACTCCCACTCAAACTGCCCTGTTTACAGCTCTGTTTGCTAGCTCCTGTGCCGCTGCAACTGTCTGTGCGGCTGCCTGACTGGCTGCTACCTTTATAGGACCCCTAGTCAGGGAAGCCCCGCCCACTAATCAGGGCTCAGCTTCTCTCCCAGCACAAAGCCCCTCCAAGCCTCTACACATACAGGTACTACCAATACAAAACCAAACACACACAAATACCTTCTCCTCCAACAGAACTCCCACTCAAACTGCCCTGTTTACAGCTCTGTTTGCTAGCTCCTGTGCCGCTGCCCGACTGGCTGCTACCTTTATAGGACCCCTAGTCAGGGAAGCCCCGCCCCCTAATCAGGGCTCAGCTTCTCTCCCAGCACAAAGCCCCTACACATACAGATACTAAGAATACAAAACCAAACACACACAAATACCTTCTCCTCCAAGAGAACTCCCACTCAAACTCCCCTGTTTACAGCTCTGTTTGCTAGCTCCTGTGCCGCTGCAGCTGTCTGTGCGGCTGCCTGACTGGCTGCTACCTTTATAGGACCCCTAGTCAGGGAAGCCCCGCCCACTAATCAGGGCTCAGCTTCTCTCCCAGCACAAAGCCCCTCCAAGCCTCTACACATACAGATACTACCAATACAAAACCAAACACACACAAATACCTTCTCCTCCAAGAGAACTCCCACTCAAACTCCCCTGTTTACAGCTCTGTTTGATAGCTCCTGTGCCGCTGCCTGACTGGCTGCAACCTTTATAGGACCCCTAGTCAGTGAAGCCCCGCCACCTAATCAGGGTTCAACTTCTGTCCCAGCACAAATCCCCTACACACACAGATACTACCAATACAAAACCAAACACACACAAATACCTTCTCCTCCAACAGAACTCCCACTCAAACTCCCCTGTTTACAGCTCAGTTTGCTAGCTCCTGTGCCGCTGCCTGACTGGCTGCTACCTTTATAGGACCCCTAGTCAGGGAAGCCCCGCCCCCAAATCAGGGCTCAGCTTCTCTCCCAGCACAAAGCCCCTACACATACAGATACTAACAATACAAAACCAAACACACACAAATACCTTCTCCTCCAACAGAACTCCCACTCAAACTCCCCTGTTTACAGCTCTGTTTGCTAGCTCCTGTGCCGCTGCAGCTGTCTGTGCGGCTGCCTGACTGGCTGCTACCTTTATAGGACCCCTAGTCAGGGAAGCCCCACCCCCTAATCAGGGCTCAGCTTCTCACCCAGCACAAAGCCCCGACACATACAAATACCAATACAAAACCAAACACACACAAATACCTTATCCTCCCACTCAAACTCCCCTGTTTACAGCTCTGTTTGATAGCTCCTGTGCCGCTGCCTGACTGGCTGCAACCTTATAAGACCCCTAGTCAGGGAAGCCCCGCCCACTAATCAGGGCTCAGTTTCTTTCCCAGCACAAAGCCCCTACACATACAGATACTACCAATACAAAACCAAACACACACAAATACCTTCTCCTCCAACAGAACTCCCACTCAAACTCCCCTGTTTACAGCTCTGTTTGCCAGCTCCTGTGCTGCTGCAGCTGTCTGTTCCACTACCTGACTGGCTGCTACCTTTATAGGACCCCTAGTCAGTGAAGCCCCGCCCCCTAATCAGGGCTCAGCTTCTGTCTCAGCACAAAGCCCCTACACACACACATACTACCAATACGAAACCAAACACACACAAAAACCTTCTACTCCAACAGTACTCCCACTCAAAGTCCCCTGTTTACAGCTCTGTTTGATCGCTCCTGTGCCGCTGCCTGACTGGCTGCAACCTTTATAGGACCCCTTGTCAGTGAAGCCCCGCCCCCTAATCAGGGCTCAGCTTCTCTCCCAGCACAAAGCCCCTACACATACAGATACTACGAATACAAAACCAAACACACACAAATACCTTCTCCTCCCACTCAAACTCCCCTGTTTACAGGTCTGTTTGCTAGCTCCTGTGCCGCTGCAGCTGTCTGCCGCTGCCTGACTGGCTGCTACCTTTATAGGACCCCTAGTCAGTGAAGCCCCGCCCCCTAATCAGGGTTCAGCTTCTGTCCCAGCACAAAGCCCCTACACACACAGATATTACCAATACAAAACCAAACACACACAAATACCTTCTCCTCCCACTCAAACTCCCCGTTTACAGCTCTGTTTGCTAGCTCTTGTGCCGCTGCAGCTGTCTGTGCCGCTGTCTGACTGGCTGCTACCTTTATAGGACCCCTAGTCAGTGAAGCCCCGCCCCCTAATCAGGGTTCAGCTTCTGTCCCAGCACAAAGCCCCTACACACACAGATATTACCAATACAAAACCAAACACACACAAATATCTTCTACTCCAACAGAACTCCCACTCAAACTCCCCTGTTTACAGCTCTGTTTGATAGCTCCTGTGCCGCTGCCTGACTGGCTGCAACCTTATAAGACCCCTAGTCAGGGAAGCCCCGCCCACTAATCAGGGCTCAGCTTCTTTCCCAGCACAAAGCCCCTCCAAGCCTCTACACATACAGATACCACCAATACAAAACCAAACACACACACAAATACCTTCTCCTCCAACAGAACTCCCACTCAAACTCCCCTGTTTACAGCTCTGTTTGCTAGCTCCTGTGCTGCTGCAGCTGTCTGTGCCACTACCTGACTGGCTGCTACCTTTATAGGACCCCTAGTCAGTGAAGCCCCGCCCCCTAATCAGGGCTCAGCTTCTGTCTCAGCACAAAGCCCCTACACACACACATACTACCAATACAAAACCAAACACACACAAAAACCTTCTACTCCAACAGTACTCCCACTCAAACTCCCCTGTTTACAGCTCTGTTTGATAGCTCCTGTGCCGCTGCCTGACTGGCTGATACCTTTACAGGACCCCTAGTCAGTGAAGCCCCGCCCCTAATAACGGCTCAGCTTCTCTCCCAGCACAAAGCCCCTACACATACAGATACTACCAATACAAAAACACACACAAATACCTTCTCCTCCAACAGAACTCCCACTCAAACTCCCCTGTTTACAGCTCTGTTTGCTAGCTCCTGTGCCGCTGCCTGACTGGCTGCTACATTTATAAGACCCCTAGTCAGGGAAGCCCCGCCCCCAAATCAGGGCTCAGCTTCTCTCCCAGCACAAAGCCCCTACACATACAGATACTAACAATACAAAACCAAACACACACAAATACCTTCTCCTCCAACAGAACTCCCACTCAAACTCCCCTGTTTACATCTCTGTGTGCTAGCTCCTGTGCCGCTGCCTGACTGGCTGCTACCTTTATAGGACCCCTAGTCAGGAAAGTCCCGCCCCCTAATCAGGGCTCAGCTTCTGTCCCAGCACAAAGCCCCTACACATACAGATACTAACAATACAAAACCAAACACACACAAATACCTTCTCCTCCAACAGAACTCTCACTCCAACTCCCCTGTTTAGAGCTCTGTTTGCTAGCTCCTGTGCCGCTGCAGCTGTCTGTGCCGCTGCCTGACTGGCTGATACCTTTCTAGGACCCCTAGTAAGTGAAGCCCCGCCCCCTAATCACGGCTCAGCTTCTCTCCCAGCACAAAGCCCCTTCACCTACAGATACTAACAATACAAAACCAAACACACACAAATACCTTCTACTCCGACAGTACTCCCACTCAAACTCCCCTGTTTACAGCTCTGTTTGATAGCTCCTGTGCCGCTGCCTGACTGTCTGCAACCTTTATAGGACCCCTAGTCAGGGAAGCCCCGCCCCCTAATCAGGGCTCAGCTTCTCACCCAGCACAAAGCCCCGACACATACAGATACCACCAATACAAAACCAAACACACACAAATACCTTCTCCTCCAAAACAACTCCCACTCAAACCCCCCTGTTTACACCTTTGTTTGCTAGCTCCTGTGCCGCTGCAGCTGTCTGTTCCGCTGCCTGACTGGCTGCTACCTTTATAGGACCCCTAGTCAGTGAAGCCCCGCCCCCTAATCAGGGCTCAGCTTCTCTCCCAGCACAAAGCCCCTACACACACAGATATTACCAATACAAAACCAAACACACACAAATACCTTCTCCTCCAAAAGAACTCCCACTCAAACTCCCCTGTTTACAGCTCTGTTTGCTAGCTCCTTTGCTGCTGCAGCTGTCTGTGCCACTACCTGACTGGCTGCTACCTTTATAGGACCCCTAGTCAGTGAAACCCCGCCCCCTAATCAGGGCTCAGCTTCTGTCTCAGCACAAAGCCCCTACACACACACATACTACCAATACAAAACCAAACACACACAAAAACCTTCTCCTCCCACTCAAACTCCCCTGTTTACAGCTCTGTTTGCTAGCTCCTGTGCCGCTGCCTGACTGGCTGCTACCTTTATAGGACCCCTAGTCAGGGAAGCCCCGCCCCCTAATCAGGGCTCAGCTTCTCTCCCAGCACAAAGCCCCTACACATACAGATACTAACAATACAAAACCAAACACACACAAATACCTTCTCCTCCAACAGAACTCCCACTCAAACTCCCCTGTTTACAGCTCTGTTTGCTAGCTCCTGTGCCGCTGCAGCTGTCTGAGCGGCTGCCTGACTGGCTGCTACCTTTATAGGACCCCAAGTCAGGGAAGCCCCGCCCACTAATCAGGGCTCAGCTTCTCTCCCAGCACAAAGCCCCTCCAAGCCTCTACACATACAGGTACTACCAATACAAAACCAAACACACACAAATACCTTCTCCTCCAACAGAACTCCCACTCCAACTGCCCTGTTTACAGCTCTGTTTGCTAGCTCCTGTGCCGCTGCCTGACTGGCTGCTACCTTTATAGGACCCCTAGTCAGGGAAGCCCCGCCCCCTAATCAGGGCTCAGCTTCTCTCCCAGCACAAACCCCCTACACATACAGATACTAACAATACAAAACCAAACACACACAAATACCTTCTCCTCCAACAGAACTCCCACTCAAACTCCCCTGTTTACAGCTCTGTTTGCTAGCTCCTGTGCCGCTGCAGCTGTCTGAGCGGCTGCCTGACTGGCTGCTACCTTTATAGGACCCCAAGTCAGGGAAGCCCCGCCCACTAATCAGGGCTCAGCTTCTCTCCCAGCACAAAGCCCCTCCAAGCCTCTACACATACAGGTACTACCAATACAAAACCAAACACACACAAATACCTTCTCCTCCAACAGAACTCCCACTCCAACTGCCCTGTTTACAGCTCTGTTTGCTAGCTCTTGTGCCGCTGCCTGACTGGCTGCTACCTTTATAGGACCCCTAGTCAGGGAAGCCCCGCCCCCTAATCAGGGCTCAGCTTCTTTCCCAGCACAAAGCCCCTCCAAGCCTCCACACATACAGATACTACCAATACAAAACCAAACACACACACAAATACCTTCTCCTCCAACAGAACTCCCACTCAAACCCCCCTGTTTACAGCTCTGTTTGCTAGCTCCTGTGCCGCTGCAGCTGTCTGTGCCGCTGCCTGACTGGCTGCGACCTTTATAGGACCCCTAGTCAGTCAAGCCCCGCCCCCTAATCAGGGCTCAGCTTCTGTCCCAGCACAAAGCCCCTACACACACAGGTACTACCAATACAAAACCAAACACACACAAATACCTTCTACTCCAACAGTACTCCCACTCAAACTCCCCTGTTCACAGCTCTGTTTGATAGCTCCTGTGCCGCTGCAGGTGTCTGTGCCGCTGCCTGACTGGCTGATACCTTTATAGGACCCCTAGTCAGTGAAGCCCCGCCCCTAATCACGGCTCAGCTTCTCTCCCAGCACAAAGCCCCTACACATACAGATACTACCAATACAAAAACACACACAAATACCTTCTCCTCCAACAGAACTCCCACTCAAACTCCCCTGTTTACAGCTCAGTTTGCTAGCTCCTGTGCCGCTGCCTGACTGGCTGCTACCTTTATAGGACCCCTAGTCAGGGAAGCCCCGCCCCCAAATCAGGGCTCAGCTTCTCTCCCAGCACAAAGCCCCTACACATACAGATACTAACAATACAAAACCAAACACACACAAATACCTTCTCCTCCAAAAGAACTCCCACTCAAACTCCATTGTTTACTGCTCTGTTTGCTAGCTCCTGTGCTGCTGCAGCTGTCTGTGCCGCTACCTGACTGGCTGCTACCTTTATAGGACCCCTAGTCAGTGAAGCCCCGCCCCCCAATCAGGGCTCAGCTTCTGTCTCAGCACAAAGCCCCTACACACACAGATACTACCAATACAAAACCAAACACACACAAATTCCTTCTACTCCGACAGTACTCCCACTCAAACTCCCCTGTTTACAGCTCTGTTTGATAGCTCCTGTGCCGCTGCCTGACTGGCTGCAACCTTTATAGGACCCCTAGTCAGGGAAGCCCCGCCCCCTAATCAGGGCTCAGCTTCTCCCCCAGCACAAAGCCCCTACACATACAGATACCACCAATACAAAACCAAACACACACAAATACCTTCTCCTCCAACAGAACTCCCACTCAAACTCCCCTGTTTACAGCTCTGTTTGCTAGCTCCTGTGCCGCTGCAGCTGTCTGTGCGGCTGCCTGACTGGCTGCTACCTTTATAGGACCCCTAGTCAGGGAAGCCCCACCCCCTAATCAGGGCTCAGCTTCTCACCCAGCACAAAGCCCCGACACATACAAATACCAATACAAAACCAAACACACACAAATACCTTATCCTCCCACTCAAACTCCCCTGTTTACAGCTCTGTTTGATAGCTCCTGTGCCGCTGCCTGACTGGCTGCAACCTTATAAGACCCCTAGTCAGGGAAGCCCCGCCCACTAATCAGGGCTCAGTTTCTTTCCCAGCACAAAGCCCCTACACATACAGATACTACCAATACAAAACCAAACACACACAAATACCTTCTCCTCCAACAGAACTCCCACTCAAACTCCCCTGTTTACAGCTCTGTTTGCCAGCTCCTGTGCTGCTGCAGCTGTCTGTTCCACTACCTGACTGGCTGCTACCTTTATAGGACCCCTAGTCAGTGAAGCCCCGCCCCCTAATCAGGGCTCAGCTTCTGTCTCAGCACAAAGCCCCTACACACACACATACTACCAATACGAAACCAAACACACACAAAAACCTTCTACTCCAACAGTACTCCCACTCAAAGTCCCCTGTTTACAGCTCTGTTTGATCGCTCCTGTGCCGCTGCCTGACTGGCTGCAACCTTTATAGGACCCCTTGTCAGTGAAGCCCCGCCCCCTAATCAGGGCTCAGCTTCTCTCCCAGCACAAAGCCCCTACACATACAGATACTACGAATACAAAACCAAACACACACAAATACCTTCTCCTCCCACTCAAACTCCCCTGTTTACAGGTCTGTTTGCTAGCTCCTGTGCCGCTGCAGCTGTCTGCCGCTGCCTGACTGGCTGCTACCTTTATAGGACCCCTAGTCAGTGAAGCCCCGCCCCCTAATCAGGGTTCAGCTTCTGTCCCAGCACAAAGCCCCTACACACACAGATATTACCAATACAAAACCAAACACACACAAATACCTTCTCCTCCCACTCAAACTCCCCGTTTACAGCTCTGTTTGCTAGCTCTTGTGCCGCTGCAGCTGTCTGTGCCGCTGTCTGACTGGCTGCTACCTTTATAGGACCCCTAGTCAGTGAAGCCCCGCCCCCTAATCAGGGTTCAGCTTCTGTCCCAGCACAAAGCCCCTACACACACAGATATTACCAATACAAAACCAAACACACACAAATATCTTCTACTCCAACAGAACTCCCACTCAAACTCCCCTGTTTACAGCTCTGTTTGATAGCTCCTGTGCCGCTGCCTGACTGGCTGCAACCTTATAAGACCCCTAGTCAGGGAAGCCCCGCCCACTAATCAGGGCTCAGCTTCTTTCCCAGCACAAAGCCCCTCCAAGCCTCTACACATACAGATACCACCAATACAAAACCAAACACACACACAAATACCTTCTCCTCCAACAGAACTCCCACTCAAACTCCCCTGTTTACAGCTCTGTTTGCTAGCTCCTGTGCTGCTGCAGCTGTCTGTGCCACTACCTGACTGGCTGCTACCTTTATAGGACCCCTAGTCAGTGAAGCCCCGCCCCCTAATCAGGGCTCAGCTTCTGTCTCAGCACAAAGCCCCTACACACACACATACTACCAATACAAAACCAAACACACACAAAAACCTTCTACTCCAACAGTACTCCCACTCAAACTCCCCTGTTTACAGCTCTGTTTGATAGCTCCTGTGCCGCTGCCTGACTGGCTGATACCTTTACAGGACCCCTAGTCAGTGAAGCCCCGCCCCTAATAACGGCTCAGCTTCTCTCCCAGCACAAAGCCCCTACACATACAGATACTACCAATACAAAAACACACACAAATACCTTCTCCTCCAACAGAACTCCCACTCAAACTCCCCTGTTTACAGCTCTGTTTGCTAGCTCCTGTGCCGCTGCCTGACTGGCTGCTACATTTATAAGACCCCTAGTCAGGGAAGCCCCGCCCCCAAATCAGGGCTCAGCTTCTCTCCCAGCACAAAGCCCCTACACATACAGATACTAACAATACAAAACCAAACACACACAAATACCTTCTCCTCCAACAGAACTCCCACTCAAACTCCCCTGTTTACATCTCTGTGTGCTAGCTCCTGTGCCGCTGCCTGACTGGCTGCTACCTTTATAGGACCCCTAGTCAGGAAAGTCCCGCCCCCTAATCAGGGCTCAGCTTCTGTCCCAGCACAAAGCCCCTACACATACAGATACTAACAATACAAAACCAAACACACACAAATACCTTCTCCTCCAACAGAACTCTCACTCCAACTCCCCTGTTTAGAGCTCTGTTTGCTAGCTCCTGTGCCGCTGCAGCTGTCTGTGCCGCTGCCTGACTGGCTGATACCTTTCTAGGACCCCTAGTAAGTGAAGCCCCGCCCCCTAATCACGGCTCAGCTTCTCTCCCAGCACAAAGCCCCTTCACCTACAGATACTAACAATACAAAACCAAACACACACAAATACCTTCTACTCCGACAGTACTCCCACTCAAACTCCCCTGTTTACAGCTCTGTTTGATAGCTCCTGTGCCGCTGCCTGACTGTCTGCAACCTTTATAGGACCCCTAGTCAGGGAAGCCCCGCCCCCTAATCAGGGCTCAGCTTCTCACCCAGCACAAAGCCCCGACACATACAGATACCACCAATACAAAACCAAACACACACAAATACCTTCTCCTCCAAAACAACTCCCACTCAAACCCCCCTGTTTACACCTTTGTTTGCTAGCTCCTGTGCCGCTGCAGCTGTCTGTTCCGCTGCCTGACTGGCTGCTACCTTTATAGGACCCCTAGTCAGTGAAGCCCCGCCCCCTAATCAGGGCTCAGCTTCTCTCCCAGCACAAAGCCCCTACACACACAGATATTACCAATACAAAACCAAACACACACAAATACCTTCTCCTCCAAAAGAACTCCCACTCAAACTCCCCTGTTTACAGCTCTGTTTGCTAGCTCCTTTGCTGCTGCAGCTGTCTGTGCCACTACCTGACTGGCTGCTACCTTTATAGGACCCCTAGTCAGTGAAACCCCGCCCCCTAATCAGGGCTCAGCTTCTGTCTCAGCACAAAGCCCCTACACACACACATACTACCAATACAAAACCAAACACACACAAAAACCTTCTCCTCCCACTCAAACTCCCCTGTTTACAGCTCTGTTTGCTAGCTCCTGTGCCGCTGCCTGACTGGCTGCTACCTTTATAGGACCCCTAGTCAGGGAAGCCCCGCCCCCTAATCAGGGCTCAGCTTCTCTCCCAGCACAAAGCCCCTACACATACAGATACTAACAATACAAAACCAAACACACACAAATACCTTCTCCTCCAACAGAACTCCCACTCAAACTCCCCTGTTTACAGCTCTGTTTGCTAGCTCCTGTGCCGCTGCAGCTGTCTGAGCGGCTGCCTGACTGGCTGCTACCTTTATAGGACCCCAAGTCAGGGAAGCCCCGCCCACTAATCAGGGCTCAGCTTCTCTCCCAGCACAAAGCCCCTCCAAGCCTCTACACATACAGGTACTACCAATACAAAACCAAACACACACAAATACCTTCTCCTCCAACAGAACTCCCACTCCAACTGCCCTGTTTACAGCTCTGTTTGCTAGCTCCTGTGCCGCTGCCTGACTGGCTGCTACCTTTATAGGACCCCTAGTCAGGGAAGCCCCGCCCCCTAATCAGGGCTCAGCTTCTCTCCCAGCACAAACCCCCTACACATACAGATACTAACAATACAAAACCAAACACACACAAATACCTTCTCCTCCAACAGAACTCCCACTCAAACTCCCCTGTTTACAGCTCTGTTTGCTAGCTCCTGTGCCGCTGCAGCTGTCTGAGCGGCTGCCTGACTGGCTGCTACCTTTATAGGACCCCAAGTCAGGGAAGCCCCGCCCACTAATCAGGGCTCAGCTTCTCTCCCAGCACAAAGCCCCTCCAAGCCTCTACACATACAGGTACTACCAATACAAAACCAAACACACACAAATACCTTCTCCTCCAACAGAACTCCCACTCCAACTGCCCTGTTTACAGCTCTGTTTGCTAGCTCTTGTGCCGCTGCCTGACTGGCTGCTACCTTTATAGGACCCCTAGTCAGGGAAGCCCCGCCCCCTAATCAGGGCTCAGCTTCTTTCCCAGCACAAAGCCCCTCCAAGCCTCCACACATACAGATACTACCAATACAAAACCAAACACACACACAAATACCTTCTCCTCCAACAGAACTCCCACTCAAACCCCCCTGTTTACAGCTCTGTTTGCTAGCTCCTGTGCCGCTGCAGCTGTCTGTGCCGCTGCCTGACTGGCTGCGACCTTTATAGGACCCCTAGTCAGTCAAGCCCCGCCCCCTAATCAGGGCTCAGCTTCTGTCCCAGCACAAAGCCCCTACACACACAGGTACTACCAATACAAAACCAAACACACACAAATACCTTCTACTCCAACAGTACTCCCACTCAAACTCCCCTGTTCACAGCTCTGTTTGATAGCTCCTGTGCCGCTGCAGGTGTCTGTGCCGCTGCCTGACTGGCTGATACCTTTATAGGACCCCTAGTCAGTGAAGCCCCGCCCCTAATCACGGCTCAGCTTCTCTCCCAGCACAAAGCCCCTACACATACAGATACTACCAATACAAAAACACACACAAATACCTTCTCCTCCAACAGAACTCCCACTCAAACTCCCCTGTTTACAGCTCTGTTTGCTAGCTCCTGTGCCGCTGCCTAACTGGCTGCTACCTTTATAGGACCCCTAGTCAGGGAAGCCCCGCCCCCAAATCAGGGCTCAGCTTCTCTCCCAGCACAAAGCCCCTACACATACAGATACTAACAATACAAAACCAAACACACACAAATACCTTCTCCTCCAAAAGAACTCCCACTCAAACTCCCCTGTTTACTGCTCTGTTTGCTAGCTCCTGTGCTGCTGCAGCTGTCTGTGCCGCTACCTGACTGGCTGCTACCTTTATAGGACCCCTAGTCAGTGAAGCCCCGCCCCCCAATCAGGGCTCAGATTCTGTCTCAGCACAAAGCCCCTACACACACAGATACTACCAATACAAAACCAAACACACACAAATACCTTCTACTCCGACAGTACTCCCACTCAAACTCCCCTGTTTACAGCTCTGTTTGATAGCTCCTGTGCCGCTGCCTGACTGGCTGCAACCTTTATAGGACCCCTAGTCAGGGAAGCCCCGCCCCCTAATCAGGGCTCAGCTTCTCTCCCAGCACAAAGCCCCTACACATACAGATACCACCAATACAAAACCAAACACACACAAATACCTTCTCCTCCAACAGAACTCCCACTCAAACTCCCCTGTTTACAGCTCTGTTTGCTAGCTCCTGTGCCGCTGCAGCTGTCTGTGCGGCTGCCTGACTGGCTGCTACCTTTATAGGACCCCTAGTCAGGGAAGCCCCGCCCACTAATCAGGGCTCAGCTTCTCTCCCAGCACAAAGCCCCTCCAAGCCTCTACACATACAGGTACTACCAATACAAAACCAAACACACACAAATACCTTCTCCTCCAACAGAGCTCCCACTCAAACTCCCCTGTTTACAGCTCTGTTTGCTAGCTCCTGTGCCGCTGCCTGACTGGCTGCTACCTTTATAGGACCCCTAGTCAGGGAAGCCCCGCCCACTAATCAGGGCTCAGCTTCTCTCCCAGCACAAAGCCCCTCCAAGCCTCTACACATACAGATACCACCAATACAAAACCAAACACACACACAAATACCTTTTCCTCCAACAGAACTCCCACTCAAACTCCGCTGTTTACAGCTCTGTTTGCCAGCTCCTGTGCCGCTGCCTGACTGGCTGCTTCCTTTATAGGACCCCTAGTCAGTGAAGCCCCGCCCCCCAATCAGGGCTCAGCTTCTGTCTCAGCACAAAGCCCCTACACACACAGATACTACCAATACAAAACCAAACACACACAAATACCTTCTACTCCGACAGTACTCCCACTCAAACTCCCCTGTTTACAGCTCTGTTTGATAGCTCCTGTGCCGCTGCCTGACTGGCTGCAACCTTTATAGGACCCCTAGTCAGGGAAGCCCCGCGCCCTAATCAGGGCTCAGCTTCTCACCCAGCACAAAGCCCCGACACATACAAATAATACCAATACAAAACCAAAACACACACAAATACCTTCTCCTCCAACAGAACTCCCACTCAAACTCCCCTGTTTACAGCTCTGTTTGCTAGCTCCTGTGCCGCTGCAGCTGTCTGTGCCGCTGCCTGACTGGCTGATACCTTTTTTGGACCCCTAGTCAGTGAAGCCCCGCCCCCTAATCACGGCTCAGCTTCTCTCCCAGCACAAAGCCCCTACACATACAGATACTACCAATACAAAACC
This sequence comes from Lepidochelys olivacea, assembly GCF_965140295.1. Classification (NCBI taxonomy): domain Eukaryota; kingdom Metazoa; phylum Chordata; order Testudines; family Cheloniidae; genus Lepidochelys; species Lepidochelys olivacea. The sequence continues at coordinate 4,350,917 of NC_140428.1, forward strand.
AAACACACACAAATACCTTCTCCTCCAACAGAACTCCCACTCAAACTCCCCTGTTTACAGCACTGTTTGCTAGCTCCTGTGCCGCTGCCTGACTGGCTGCTACCTTTATAGGACCCCTAGTCAGGGAAGCCCCGCCCCCTAATCAGGGCTCAGCTTCTCTCCCAGCACAAAGCCCCTGCACATACAGATACCACCAATACAAAACCAAACACACACAAGTACCTTCTCCTCCAACAGAACTCCCACTCAAACTCCCCTGTTTACAGCTCTGTTTGCTAGCTCCTGTGCCGCTGCCTGACTGGCTGCTACCTTTATAGGACCCCTAGTCAGGGAAGCCCCGCCCCCTAATCAGGGCTCAGCTTCTCTCCCAGCACAAAGCCCCTGCACATACAGATACCACCAATACAAAACCAAACACACACAAGTACCTTCTCCTCCAACAGAACTCCCACTCATACTCCCCTGTTTACAGCTCTGTTGGCTAGGTCCTCTGCCACTGCAGCATCTGTGCCGCTGCCTGAATGGCTGCTACCTTTATAGGACCCCTGGTCAGTGAAGCCCCGCACCCTAATCAGGGCTCAGCTTCTCTCCCAACACAAAGCCCCTACACATACAGATAGTAACAATACAAAACCAAACACACACAAATACCTTCTCCTCCAACAGAACTCCCACTCAAACTCCCCTGTTTACAGCTCTGTTTGCTAGCTCCTGTGCCGCTGCCTGACTGGCTGCTACCTTTATAGGACCCCTAGTCAGGGAAGCCCCGCCCCCTAATCAGGGCTCAGCTTCTCTCCCAGCAAAAAGCCCCTACACATACAGATATTACCAAAACAAAACCAAACACACACACACACACAAATACCTTCTCCTCCAACAGAACTCCCACTCAAACTCCCCTGTTTACAGCTCTGTTTGGTAGCTCCTGTGCCGCTGCCTGACTGGCTGCTACCTTTATAGGACCCCTAGCCAGGGAAGCCCCGCCCCCTAATCAGGGCTCAGCTTCTCTCCCAGGACAAAGACCCTACACATACAGATACCACCAATACAAAACCAAACACAAACAAATACCTTCTACTCCATCAGAACTCCCACTCAAACTCCCCTGTTTACAGCTCTGTTTGCTAGCTCCTGTGCCGCTGCAGCTGTCTGTGCCGCTGCCTGACTGGCTGCTACCTTTCTAGGACCCCTAGTCAGTGAAGCCCCGCCCCCTAATCAGGGCTCAGCTTCTCTCCCAGCACAAAGGCCCTGCACGTACAGATACCACCAATACAAAACCAAACACACACAAGTACCTTCTCCCCCAACAGAACTCCCACTCATACTCCCCTGTTTACAGCTCTGTTGGCTAGCTCCTCTGCCACTGCAGCATCTGTGCCGCAGCCTGACTGGCTGCTACCTTTATAGGACCCCTGGTCAATGAAGCCCCGCACCCTAATCAGGGCTCAGCTTCTCTCCCAACACAAAGCCCCTACACATACAGATACTACCAATACAAAACCAAACACACACAAGTACCTTCTCCTCCAACAGAACTCGCACTCAAACTCCCCTGTTTACAGCTCTGTTTGACAGCTCCTGTGCCGCTGCCTGACTGGCTGCTACCTTTATAGGACCCCTAGCCAGGGAAGCCCCGCCCCCTAATCAGGGCTCAGCTTCTCTCCCAGGACAAAGACCCTACACATACAGATACCACCAATACAAAACCAAACACACACAAATACCTTCTACTCCAACAGAACTCCCACTCAAACTCCCCTGTTTACAGCTCTGTTTGCTAGCTCCTGTGCCGCTGCAGCTGTCTGTGCCGCTGCCTGACTGGCTGATACCTTTCTAGGACCCCTAGTCAGTGAAGCCCCGCCCCCTAATCACGGCTCAGCTTCTCTCCCAGCACAAAGCCCCTACACATACAGATACCACCAATACAAAACCAAACACACACAAGTACGTTCTACTCCAACAGAACTCCCACTCATACTCCCCTGTTTACAGCTCTGTTTGCTAGCTCCTGTGCCGCTGCAGCTGTCTGTGCCGCTGCCTGATTGGCTGCTACCTTTATAGGACCCCTAGTCAGTGAAGCCCCGCCCCCTAATCAGGGCTCAGCTTCTCTCCCAGCAAAAAGCCCCTACACATACAGATATTACCAAAACAAAACCAAACACACACACACACACAAATACCTTCTCCTCCAACAGAACTCCCACTCAAACTCCCCTGTTTACAGCTCTGTTTGCTAGCTCCTGTGCCGCTGCAGCTGTCTGTGCCGCTGCCTGACTGGCTGATACCTTTCTAGGACCCCTAGTCAGTGAAGCCCCGCCCCCTAATCACGGCTCAGCTTCTCTCCCAGCACAAAGCCCCTACACATACAGATACTAACAATACAAAACCAAACACACACAACTACCTTCTCCTCCAACAGAACTCCCACTCAAACTCCCCGGCTAACAGCTCTGTTTGCTAGCTCCTGTGCCGCTGCAGCTGTCTGTGCCGCTGCCTGACTGGCTGTTACCTTTATAGGACCCCTAGTCAGTGAAGCCCCGCCCCCTAATCAGGGCTCAGCTTCTGTCCCAGCACAGAGCCCCTACACACACAGATACTACCAATACAAAACCAAACACACACAAATACCTTTTCCTCCAACAGAACTCCCACTCAAACTCCCCTGTTTACAGCTCTGTTTGATAGCTCCTGTGCCGCTGCCTGACTGGCTGCTACCTTTATAGGACCCGTAATCAGGGAAGCCCCGCCCCCTAATCAGGGCTCAGCTTCTCTCCCAGCACAAAGCCCCTGCACATACAGATACCACCAATACAAAACCAAACACACACAAGTACCTTCTCCTCCAACAGAACTCCCACTCATACTCCCCTGTTTACAGCTCTGTTGGCTAGCTCCTCTGCCACTGCAGCATCTGTGCCGCTGCCTGACTGGCTGTTACCTTTATAGGACCCCTGGTCAGTGAAGCCCCGCACCCTAATCAGGGCTCAGCTTCTCTCCCAACACAAAGCCCCTGCACATACAGATACTAACAATACAAAACCAAACACACACAGATACCTTCTACTCCAACAGAACTCCCACTCAAACTCCCCTGTTTACAGCTCTGTTTGATAGCTCCTGTGCCGCTGCCTGACTGGCTGCTACCTTTATAGGACCCCTAGCCAGGGAAGCCCCGCCCCCTAATCAGGGCTCAGCTTCTCTCCCAGGACAAAGACCCTACACATACAGATACCACCAATACAAAACCAAACACACACAAATACCTTCTACTCCAACAGAACTCCCACTCATTCTCCCCTGTTTACAGCTCTGTTTGCTTGCTCCTGTGCCGCTGCAGCTGTCTGTTCCGCTGCCTGACTGGCTGATACCTTTCTAGGACCCCTAGTCAGTGAAGCCCCGCCCCCTAATCACGGCTCAGCTTCTCTCCCAGCACAAAGCCCCTACACATACAGATACCACCAATACAAAACCAAACACACACAAGTACCTTCTACTCCAACAGAACTCCCACTCATACTCCCCTGTTTACAGCTCTGTTTGCTAGCTCCTGTGCCACTGCAGCTGTCTGTTCCGCTGCCTGATTGGCTGCTATTTTTATAGGACCCCTAGTCAGTGAAGCCCCGCCCCCTAATCAGGACTCAGATTCTCTCCCAGCACAAAGCCCCTCCAAGCCTCTACACATACAGATACCACCAATACAAAGCCAAACACACACACAAATACCTTTTCCTCCAACAGAACTCCCACTCAAACTCCCCTGTTTACAGCTCTGTTTGCTAGCTCCTGTGCCGCTGCAGCTGTCTGTGCGGCTGCCTGACTGGCTGCTACCTTTATAGGACCCCTAGTCAGGGAAGCCCCGCCCACTAATCAGGTCTCAGCTTCTCTCCCAGCACAAAGCCCCTCCAAGCCTCTACACATACAGGTACTACCAATACAAAACCAAACACACACAAATACCTTCTCCTCCAACAGAACTCCCACTCAAACTGCCCTGTTTACAGCTCTGTTTGCTAGCTCCTGTGCCGCTGCCCGACTGGCTGCTACCTTTATAGGACCCCTAGTCAGGGAAGCCCCGCCCCCTAATCAGGGCTCAGCTTCTTTCCCAGCACAAAGCCCCTCCAAGCCTCTACACATACAGATACTACCAATACAAAACCAAACACACACACAAATACCTTCTCCTCCAACAGAACTCCCACTCAAACTCCCCTGTTTACAGCTCTGTTTGCTAGCTCCTGTGCCGCTGCAGCTGTCTGTGCGGCTGCCTGACTGGCTGATACCTTTATAGGACCCCTAGTCAGTGAAGCCCCGCCCCTAATCACGGCTCAGCTTCTCTCCCAGCACAAAGCCCCTACACATACAGATACTACCAATACAAAAACACACACAAATACCTTCTCCTCCAACAGAACTCCCACTCAAACTCCCCTGTTTACAGCTCAGTTTGCTAGCTCCTGTGCCGCTGCCTGACTGGCTGCTACCTTTATAGGACCCCTAGTCAGGGAAGCCCCGCCCCCAAATCAGGGCTCAGCTTCTCTCCCAGCACAAAGCCCCTACACATACAGATACTAACAATACAAAACCAAACACACACAAATACCTTCTCCTCCAAAAGAACTCCCACTCAAACTCCATTGTTTACTGCTCTGTTTGCTAGCTCCTGTGCTGCTGCAGCTGTCTGTGCCGCTACCTGACTGGCTGCTACCTTTATAGGACCCCTAGTCAGTGAAGCCCCGCCCCCCAATCAGGGCTCAGCTTCTGTCTCAGCACAAAGCCCCTACACACACAGATACTACCAATACAAAACCAAACACACACAAATACCTTCTACTCCGACAGTACTCCCACTCAAACTCCCCTGTTTACAGCTCTGTTTGATAGCTCCTGTGCCGCTGCCTGACTGGCTGCAACCTTTATAGGACCCCTAGTCAGGGAAGCCCCGCCCCCTAATCAGGGCTCAGCTTCTCCCCCAGCACAAAGCCCCTACACATACAGATACTACGAATACAAAACCAAACACACACAAATACCTTCTCCTCCCACTCAAACTCCCCTGTTTACAGGTCTGTTTGCTAGCTCCTGTGCCGCTGCAGCTGTCTGCCGCTGCCTGACTGGCTGCTACCTTTATAGGACCCCTAGTCATTGAAGCCCCGCCCCCTAATCAGGGTTCAGCTTCTGTCCCAGCACAAAGCCCCTACACACACAGATATTACCAATACAAAACCAAACACACACAAATACCTTCTCCTCCCACTCAAACTCCCCGTTTACAGCTCTGTTTGCTAGCTCTTGTGCCGCTGCAGCTGTCTGTGCCGCTGTCTGACTGGCTGCTACCTTTATAGGACCCCTAGTCAGTGAAGCCCCGCCCCCTAATCAGGGTTCAGCTTCTGTCCCAGCACAAAGCCCCTACACACACAGATATTACCAATACAAAACCAAACACACACAAATATCTTCTACTCCAACAGAACTCCCACTCAAACTCCCCTGTTTACAGCTCTGTTTGATAGCTCCTGTGCCGCTGCCTGACTGGCTGCAACCTTATAAGACCCCTAGTCAGGGAAGCCCCGCCCACTAATCAGGGCTCAGCTTCTTTCCCAGCACAAAGCCCCTCCAAGCCTCTACACATACAGATACCACCAATACAAAACCAAACACACACAAATACCTTCTCCTCCAAAAGAACTCCCACTCAAACTCCCCTGTTTACAGCTCTGTTTTCTAGCTCCTGTGCTGCTGCAGCTGTCTGTGCCACTACCTGACTGGCTGCTACCTTTATAGGACCCCTAGTCAGTGAAACCCCGCCCCCTAATCAGGGCTCAGCTTCTGTCTCAGCACAAAGCCCCTACACACACACATACTACCAATACAAAACCAAACACACACAAAAACCTTCTACTCCAACAGTACTCCCACTCAAACTCTCCTGTTTACAGCTCTGTTTGATAGCTCCTGTGCCGCTGCCTGACTGGCTGCTACATTTATAGGACCCCTTGTCAGTGAAGCCCCGCCCCCTAATCAGGGCTCAGCTTCTCTCCCAGCACAAAGCCCCTACACATACAGATACTAGGAATACAAAACCAAACACACACAAATACCTTCTCCTCCCACTCAAACTCCCCTGTTTACAGCTCTGTTTGCTAGCTCCTGTGCCGCTGCCTGACTGGCTGCTACCTTTATAGGACCCCTAGTCAGGGAAGCCCCGCCCCCTAATCAGGGCTCAGCTTCTCTCCCAGCACAAAGCCCCTACACATACAGATACTAACAATACAAAACCAAACACACACAAATACCTTCTCCTCCAACAGAACTCCCACTCAAACTCCCCTGTTTACAGCTCTGTTTGCTAGCTCCTGTGCCGCTGCAGCTGTCTGAGCGGCTGCCTGACTGGCTGCTACCTTTATAGGACCCCAAGTCAGGGAAGCCCCGCCCACTAATCAGGGCTCAGCTTCTCTCCCAGCACAAAGCCCCTCCAAGCCTCTACACATACAGGTACTACCAATACAAAACCAAACACACACAAATACCTTCTCCTCCAACAGAACTCCCACTCCAACTGCCCTGTTTACAGCTCTGTTTGCTAGCTCCTGTGCCGCTGCCTGACTGGCTGCTACCTTTATAGGACCCCTAGTCAGGGAAGCCCCGCCCCCCAGTCAGGGCTCAGCTTCTGTCTCAGCACAAAGCCCCTACACACACAGATACTACCAATACAAAACCAAACACACACAAATACCTTCTACTCCGACAGTACTCCCACTCAAACTCCCCTGTTTACAGCTCTGTTTGATAGCTCCTGTGCCGCTGCCTGACTGGCTGCAACCTTTATAGGACCCCTAGTCAGGGAAGCCCCGCGCCCTAATCAGGGCTCAGCTTCTCACCCAGCACAAAGCCCCGACACATACAAATAATACCAATACAAAACCAAAACACACACAAATACCTTCTCCTCCAACAGAACTCCCACTCAAACTCCCCTGTTTACAGCTCTGTTTGCTAGCTCCTGTGCCGCTGCCTGACTGGCTGCTACCTTTATAGGACCCCTAGTCAGGGAAGCCCCGCCCCCTAATCAGGGCTCAGCTTCTCTCCCAGCACAAAGCCCCTGCACATACAGATACCACCAATACAAAACCAAACACACACAAGTACCTTCTCCTCCAACAGAACTCCCACTCATACTCCCCTGTTTACAGCTCTGTTGGCTAGGTCCTCTGCCACTGCAGCATCTGTGCCGCTGCCTGAATGGCTGCTACCTTTATAGGACCCCTGGTCAGTGAAGCCCCGCACCCTAATCAGGGCTCAGCTTCTCTCCCAACACAAAGCCCCTACACATACAGATAGTAACAATACAAAACCAAACACACACAAATACCTTCTCCTCCAACAGAACTCCCACTCAAACTCCCCTGTTTACAGCTCTGTTTGCTAGCTCCTGTGCCGCTGCCTGACTGGCTGCTACCTTTATAGGACCCCTAGTCAGGGAAGCCCCGCCCCCTAATCAGGGCTCAGCTTCTCTCCCAGCAAAAAGCCCCTACACATACAGATATTACCAAAACAAAACCAAACACACACACACACACAAATACCTTCTCCTCCAACAGAACTCCCACTCAAACTCCCCTGTTTACAGCTCTGTTGGCTAGCTCCTGTGCCGCTGCAGCTGTCTGTGCCGCTGCCTGACTGGCTGTTACCTTTATAGGACCCCTAGTCAGTGAAGCCCCGCCCCCTAATCAGGGCTCAGCTTCTGTCCCAGCACAGAGTCCCTACACACACAGATACTACCAATACAAAACCAAACACACACAAATACCTTTTCCTCCAACAGAACTCCCACTCAAACTCCCCTGTTTACAGCTTTGTTTGCTAGCTCCTGTGCCGCTGCAGCTGTCTGTGCCGCTGCCTGACTGGCTGCTACCTTTATAGGACCCCTAGTCAGTGAAGCCCCGCCCCCTAATCAGGGCTCAGCTTCTGTCCCAGCACAAAGCCCCTACACACACAGATACTACCAATACAAAACCAAACACACACAAATACCTTCTCCTCCAACAGAACTCCCACTCAAACTCCCCTGTTTACAGCTCTGTTTGATAGCTCCTGTGCCGCTGCCGGACTGGCTGCAACCTTTATAGGACCCCTAGTCAGGGAAGCCCCGCCCACTAATCAGGGCTCAGCTTCTTTCCCAGCACAAAGCCCCTACACATACAGATACTACCAATACAAAACCAAAGACACACACAAATACCTTCTCCTCCAACAGAACTCCCACTCAAACTCCCCTGTTTACAGCTCTGTTTGCTAGCTCCTGTGCCGCTGCCTGACTGGCTGCTACCTTTATAGGACCCCTAGTCAGGGAAGCCCCGCCCCCTAATCAGGGCTCAGCTTCTCTCCCAGCACAAAGCCCCTGCACATACAGATACCACCAATACAAAACCAAACACACACAAGTACCTTCTCCTCCAACAGAACTCCCACTCATACTCCCCTGTTTACAGCTCTGTTGGCTAGGTCCTCTGCCACTGCAGCATCTGTGCCGCTGCCTGAATGGCTGCTACCTTTATAGGACCCCTGGTCAGTGAAGCCCCGCACCCTAATCAGGGCTCAGCTTCTCTCCCAACACAAAGCCCCTACACATACAGATACTAACAATACAAAACCAAACACACACAAATACCTTCTCCTCCAACAGAACTCCCACTCAAACTCCCCTGTTTACAGTTCTGTTTGCTACCTCCTGTGACGCTGCCTGACTGGCTGCAACCTTTATAGGACCCCTAGTCAGTGAAGCCCCGCCCCCTAATGAGGGCTCAGCTTCTGTCCCAGCACAAAGCCCCTACACACACAGATACTACCAATACAAAACCAAACACACACAAATACCTTCTACTCCAACAGAACTCCCACTCAAACTCTCCTGTTTACAGCTCTGTTTGATAGCTCCTGTGCCGCTGCCTGACTGGCTGCAACCTTTATAGGACCCCTAGTCAGTGAAGCCCCGCCCCCTAATCAGGGCTCAGCTTCTCTCCCAGCACAAAGCCCATACACATACAGATACTAAGAATACAAAACCAAACACACACAGATACCTTCTACTCCAACAGAACTCCCACTCAAACTCCCCTGTTTACAGCTCTGTTTGATAGCTCCTGTGCCGCTGCCTGACTGGCTGCTACCTTTATAGGACCCCTAGCCAGGGAAGCCCCGCCCCCTAATCAGGGCTCAGCTTCTCTCCCAGGACAAAGACCCTACACATACAGATACCACCAATACAAAACCAAACACAAACAAATACCTTCTACTCCATCAGAACTCCCACTCAAACTCCCCTGTTTACAGCTCTGTTTGCTAGCTCCTGTGCCGCTGCAGCTGTCTGTGCCGCTGCCTGACTGGCTGCTACCTTTCTAGGACCCCTAGTCAGTGAAGCCCCGCCCCCTAATCAGGGCTCAGCTTCTCTCCCAGCACAAAGGCCCTGCACATACAGATACCACCAATACAAAACCAAACACACACAAGTACCTTCTCCCCCAACAGAACTCCCACTCATACTCCCCTGTTTACAGCTCTGTTGGCTAGCTCCTCTGCCACTGCAGCATCTGTGCCGCAGCCTGACTGGCTGCTACCTTTATAGGACCCCTGGTCAATGAAGCCCCGCACCCTAATCAGGGCTCAGCTTCTCTCCCAACACAAAGCCCCTACACATACAGATACTACCAATACAAAACCAAACACACACAAGTACCTTCTCCTCCAACAGAACTCGCACTCAAACTCCCCTGTTTACAGCTCTGTTGGCTAGCTCCTGTGCCGCTGCCTGACTGGCTGCTGCCTTTATTGGACCCCTAGTCAGGGAAGCCCCGCCCCCTAATCAGGGCTCAGCTTCTCTCCCAGCACAAAGCCCATACACATACAGATACTAAGAATACAAAACCAAACACACAAATACCTTCTCCTCCAACAGAACTCCCACTCAAACTCCCCTGTTTACAGCTCTGTTTGCTAGCTCCTGTGCCGCTGCAGCTGTCTGTGCCGCTGCCTGATTGGCTGCTACCTTTATAGGACCCCTAGTCAGTGAAGCCCCACCCCCTAATCAGGGCTCAGCTTCTCTCCCAGCAAAAAGCCCCTACACATACAGATATTACCAAAACAAAACCAAACACACACACACACACAAATACCTTCTCCTCCAACAGAACTCCCACTCAAACTCCCCTGTTTACAGCTCTGTTTGCTAGCTCCTGTGCCGCTGCAGCTGTCTGTGCCGCTGCCTGACTGGCTGATACCTTTCTAGGACCCCTAGTCAGTGAAGCCCCGCCCCCTAATCACGGCTCAGCTTCTCTCCCAGCACAAAGCCCCTACACATACAGATACTAACAATACAAAACCAAACACACAAATACCTTCTCCTCCAACAGAACTCCCACTCAAACTCCCCGGCTAACAGCTATGTTTGCTAGCTCCTGTGCCGCTGCAGCTGTCTGTGCCGCTGCCTGACTGGCTGTTACCTTTATAGGACCCCTAGTCAGTGAAGCCCCGCCCCCTAATCAGGGCTCAGCTTCTGTCCCAGCACAGAGCCCCTACACACACAGATACTACCAATACAAAACCAAACACACACAAATACCTTTTCCTCCAACAGAACTCCCACTCAAACTCCCCTGTTTACAGCTCTGTTTGCTAGCTCCTGTGACGCTGCCTGACTGGCTGCAACCTTTATAGGACCCCTAGTCAGTGAAGCCCCGCCCCCTATTGAGGGCTCAGCTTCTGTCCCAGCACAAAGCCCATACACACACAGATACTACCAATACAAAACCAAACACACACAGATACCTTCTACTCCAACAGAACTCCCACTCAAACTCCCCTGTTTACAGCTCTGTTTGATAGCTCCTGTGCCGCTGCCTGACTGGCTGCTACCTTTATAGGACCCCCTAGCCAGGGAAGCCCCGCCCCCTAATCAGGGCTCAGCTTCTCTCCCAGGACAAAGACCCTACACATACAGATACCACCAATACAAAACCAAACACACACAAATACCTTCTACTCCAACAGAACTCCCACTCATTCTCCCCTGTTTACAACTCTGTTTGCTTGCTCCTGTGCCGCTGCAGCTGTCTGTTCCGCTGCCTGACTGGCTGATACCTTTCTAGGACCCCTAGTCAGTGAAGCCCCGCCCCCTAATCACGGCTCAGCTTCTCTCCCAGCACAAAGCCCCTACACATACAGATACCACCAATACAAAACCAAACACACACAAGTACCTTCTACTCCAACAGAACTCCCACTCATACTCCCCTGTTTACAGCTCTGTTTGCTAGCTCCTGTGCCGCTGCAGCTGTCTGTTCCGCTGCCTGATTGGCTGCTATTTTTATAGGACCCCTAGTCAGTGAAGCCCCGCCCCCTAATCAGGACTCAGCTTCTCTCCCAGCACAAAGCCCCTCCAAGCCTCTACAGATACAGATACCACCAATACAAAGCCAAACACACACACAAATACCTTTTCCTCCAACAGAACTCCCACTCAAACTCCCCTGTTTAGAGCTCTGTTTGCTAGCTCCTGTGCCGCTGCCTGACTGGCTGCTACCTTTATAGGACCCCTAGTCCGTGAAGCCCCGCCCCCTAATCAGGGCTCAGCTTCTCTCCCAACACAAAGCCCCTACACATACAGATACTACCAATACAAAACCAAACACACACAAATACCTTCTCCTCCAACAGAACTCCCACTCAAACTCCCCTGTTTACAGTTCTGTTTGCTACCTCCTGTGACGCTGCCTGACTGGCTGCAACCTTTATAGGACCCCTAGTCAGTGAAGCCCCGCCCCCTAATGAGGGCTCAGCTTCTCTCCCAGCACAAAGCCCCTACACATACAGATACTAACAATACAAAACCAAACACACACAAATACCTTCTCCTCCAACAGAACTCCCACTCATACTCCCCTGTTTACAGCTCTGTTGGCTAGCTCCTCTGCCACTGCAGCATCTGTGCCGCTGCCTGACTGGCTGCTACCTTTATAGGACCCCTGGTCAGTGAAGCTCCGCACCCTGATCAGGGCTCAGCTTCTCTCCCAACACAAAGCCCCTACACATACAGATACTAACAATACAAAACCAAACACACACAAATACCTTCTCCTCCAACAGAACTCCCACTCAAACTCCCCTGTTTACAGCTCTGTTTGCTAGCTCCTGTGCCGCTGCCTGACTGGCTGCTACCTTTATAGGACCCCTAGTCAGGGAAGCCCCGCCCCCTAATCAGGGCTCAGCTTCTCTCCCAGCACAAAGCCCCTGCACATACAGATACCACCAATACAAAACCAAACACACACAAGTACCTTCTCCTCCAACAGAACTCCCACTCAAACTCCACTGTTTACAGCTCTGTTTGCTAGCTCCTGTGCCGCTGCCTGATTGGCTGCTACCTTTATAGGACCCCTAGTCAGTGAAGCCCCGCCCCCTAATCAGGGCTCAGCTTCTCTCCCAGCACAAAGGCCCTGCACATACAGATACCACCAATACAAAACGAAACACACACAAGTACCTTCTCCTCCAACAGAACTCCCACTCATACTCCCCTGTTTACAGCTCTGTTGGCTAGCTCCTCTGCCACTGCAGCATCTGTGCCACTGCCTGACTGGCTGCTACCTTTATAGGACCCCTGGTCAGTGAAGCCCCGCACCCTAATCAGGGCTCAGCTTCTCTCCCAACACAAAGCCCCTACACATACAGATACTAACAATACAAAACCAAACACACACAAATACCTTCTCCTCCAACAGAACTCCCACTCAAACTCCCCTGTTTACAGTTCTGTTTGCTACCTCCTGTGACGCTGCCTGACTGGCTGCAACCTTTATAGGACCCCTAGTCAGTGAAGCCCCGCCCCCTAATGAGGGCTCAGCTTCTGTCCCAGCACAAAGCCCCTACACACACAGATACTACCAATACAAAACCAAACACACACAAATACCTTCTACTCCAACAGAACTCCCACTCAAACTCCCCTGTTTACAGCTCTGTTTGATAGCTCCTGTGCCGCTGCCTGACTGGCTGCAACCTTTATAGGACCCCTAGTCAGTGAAGCCCCGCCCCCTAATCAGGGCTCAGCTTCTCTCCCAGCACAAAGCCCATACACATACAGATACTAAGAATACAAAACCAAACACACACAAATACCTTCTACTCCAACAGAACTCCCACTCAAACTCCCCTGTTTACAGCTCTGTTTGATAGCTCCTGTGCCGCTGCCTGACTGGCTGCTACCTTTATAGGACCCCTAGCCAGGGAAGCCCCGCCCCCTAATCAGGGCTCAGCTTCTCTCCCAGGACAAAGACCCTACACATACAGATACCACCAATACAAAACCAAACACACACAAATACCTTCTACTCCATCAGAACTCCCACTCAAACTCCCCTGTTTACAGCTCTGTTTGCTAGCTCCTGTGCCGCTGCAGCTGTCTGTGCCGCTGCCTGACTGGCTGCTACCTTTCTAGGACCCCTAGTCAGTGAAGCCCCGCCCCCTAATCAGGGCTCAGCTTCTCTCCCAGCACAAAGGCCCTGCACATACAGATACCACCAATACAAAACCAAACACACACAAGTACCTTCTCCTCCAACAGAACTCCCACTCATACTCCCCTGTTTACAGCTCTGTTGGCTAGCTCCTCTGCCACTGCAGCATCTGTGCCGCTGCCTGACTGGCTGTTACCTTTATAGGACCCCTGGTCAGTGAAGCCCCGCACCCTAATCAGGGCTCAGCTTCTCTCCCAACACAAAGCCCCTACACATACAGATACTACCAATACAAAACCAAACACACACAAATACCTTCTCCTCCAACAGAACTCCCACTCAAACTCCGCTGTTTACAGTTCTGTTTGCTACCTCCTGTGACGCTGCCTGACTGGCTGCAACCTTTATAGGACCCCTAGTCAGTGAAGCCCCGCCCCCTAATGAGGGCTCAGCTTCTGTCCCAGCACAAAGCCCCTACACACACAGATACTACCAATACAAAACCAAACACACACAAATACCTTCTACTCCAACAGAACTCCCACTCAAACTCCCCTGTTTACAGCTCTGTTTGATAGCTCCTGTGCCGCTGCCTGACTGGCTGCAACCTTTATAGGACCCCTAGTCAGTGAAGCCCCGCCCCCTAATCAGGGCTCAGCTTCTCTCCCAGCACAAAGCCCATACACATACAGATACTAAGAATACAAAACCAAACACACACAAATACCTTCTACTCCAACAGAACTCCCACTCAAACTCCCCTGTTTACAGCTCTGTTTGATAGCTCCTGTGCCGCTGCCTGACTGGCTGCTACCTTTATAGGACCCCTAGCCAGGGAAGCCCCGCCCCCTAATCAGGGCTCAGCTTCTCTCCCAGGACAAAGACCCTACACATACAGATACCACCAATACAAAACCAAACACACACAAATACCTTCTACTCCATCAGAACTCCCACTCAAACTCCCCTGTTTACAGCTCTGTTTGCTAGCTCCTGTGCCGCTGCAGCTGTCTGTGCCGCTGCCTGACTGGCTGCTACCTTTCTAGGACCCCTAGTCAGTGAAGCCCCGCCCCCTAATCAGGGCTCAGCTTCTCTCCCAGCACAAAGCCCATACACATACAGATACTAAGAATACAAAACCAAACACACACAAATACCTTCTCCTCCAACAGAACTCCCACTCAAACTCCCCTGTTTACAGCTCTGTTTGCTAGCTCCTGTGCCGCTGCCTGACTGGCTGCTACCTTTATAGGACCCCTAGTCAGGGAAGCCCCGCCCCCTAATCAGGGCTCAGCTTCTCTCCCAGCACAAAGCCCCTGCACATACAGATACCACCAATACAAAACCAAACACACACAAGTACCTTCTCCTCCAACAGAACTCCCACTCAAACTCCACTGTTTACAGCTCTGTTTGCTAGCTCCTGTGCCGCTGCCTGATTGGCTGCTACCTTTATAGGACCCCTAGTCAGTGAAGCCCCGCCCCCTAATCAGGGCTCAGCTTCTCTCCCAGCACAAAGGCCCTGCACATACAGATACCACCAATACAAAACGAAACACACACAAGTACCTTCTCCTCCAACAGAACTCCCACTCATACTCCCCTGTTTACAGCTCTGTTGGCTAGCTCCTCTGCCACTGCAGCATCTGTGCCACTGCCTGACTGGCTGCTACCTTTATAGGACCCCTGGTCAGTGAAGCCCCGCACCCTAATCAGGGCTCAGCTTCTCTCCCAACACAAAGCCCCTACACATACAGATACTAACAATACAAAACCAAACACACACAAATACCTTCTCCTCCAACAGAACTCCCACTCAAACTCCCCTGTTTACAGTTCTGTTTGCTACCTCCTGTGACGCTGCCTGACTGGCTGCAACCTTTATAGGACCCCTAGTCAGTGAAGCCCCGCCCCCTAATGAGGGCTCAGCTTCTGTCCCAGCACAAAGCCCCTACACACACAGATACTACCAATACAAAACCAAACACACACAAATACCTTCTACTCCAACAGAACTCCCACTCAAACTCCCCTGTTTACAGCTCTGTTTGATAGCTCCTGTGCCGCTGCCTGACTGGCTGCAACCTTTATAGGACCCCTAGTCAGTGAAGCCCCGCCCCCTAATCAGGGCTCAGCTTCTCTCCCAGCACAAAGCCCATACACATACAGATACTAAGAATACAAAACCAAACACACACAAATACCTTCTACTCCAACAGAACTCCCACTCAAACTCCCCTGTTTACAGCTCTGTTTGATAGCTCCTGTGCCGCTGCCTGACTGGCTGCTACCTTTATAGGACCCCTAGCCAGGGAAGCCCCGCCCCCTAATCAGGGCTCAGCTTCTCTCCCAGGACAAAGACCCTACACATACAGATACCACCAATACAAAACCAAACACACACAAATACCTTCTACTCCATCAGAACTCCCACTCAAACTCCCCTGTTTACAGCTCTGTTTGCTAGCTCCTGTGCCGCTGCAGCTGTCTGTGCCGCTGCCTGACTGGCTGCTACCTTTCTAGGACCCCTAGTCAGTGAAGCCCCGCCCCCTAATCAGGGCTCAGCTTCTCTCCCAGCACAAAGGCCCTGCACATACAGATACCACCAATACAAAACCAAACACACACAAGTACCTTCTCCTCCAACAGAACTCCCACTCATACTCCCCTGTTTACAGCTCTGTTGGCTAGCTCCTCTGCCACTGCAGCATCTGTGCCGCTGCCTGACTGGCTGTTACCTTTATAGGACCCCTGGTCAGTGAAGCCCCGCACCCTAATCAGGGCTCAGCTTCTCTCCCAACACAAAGCCCCTACACATACAGATACTACCAATACAAAACCAAACACACACAAATACCTTCTCCTCCAACAGAACTCCCACTCAAACTCCGCTGTTTACAGTTCTGTTTGCTACCTCCTGTGACGCTGCCTGACTGGCTGCAACCTTTATAGGACCCCTAGTCAGTGAAGCCCCGCCCCCTAATGAGGGCTCAGCTTCTGTCCCAGCACAAAGCCCCTACACACACAGATACTACCAATACAAAACCAAACACACACAAATACCTTCTACTCCAACAGAACTCCCACTCAAACTCCCCTGTTTACAGCTCTGTTTGATAGCTCCTGTGCCGCTGCCTGACTGGCTGCAACCTTTATAGGACCCCTAGTCAGTGAAGCCCCGCCCCCTAATCAGGGCTCAGCTTCTCTCCCAGCACAAAGCCCATACACATACAGATACTAAGAATACAAAACCAAACACACACAAATACCTTCTACTCCAACAGAACTCCCACTCAAACTCCCCTGTTTACAGCTCTGTTTGATAGCTCCTGTGCCGCTGCCTGACTGGCTGCTACCTTTATAGGACCCCTAGCCAGGGAAGCCCCGCCCCCTAATCAGGGCTCAGCTTCTCTCCCAGGACAAAGACCCTACACATACAGATACCACCAATACAAAACCAAACACACACAAATACCTTCTACTCCATCAGAACTCCCACTCAAACTCCCCTGTTTACAGCTCTGTTTGCTAGCTCCTGTGCCGCTGCAGCTGTCTGTGCCGCTGCCTGACTGGCTGCTACCTTTCTAGGACCCCTAGTCAGTGAAGCCCCGCCCCCTAATCAGGGCTCAGCTTCTCTCCCAGCACAAAGGCCCTGCACATACAGATACCACCAATACAAAACCAAACACACACAAGTACCTTCTCCTCCAACAGAACTCCCACTCATACTCCCCTGTTTACAGATCTGTTGGCTAGCTCCTCTGCCACTGCAGCATCTGTGCCGCTGCCTGACTGGCTGTTACCTTTATAGGACCCCTGGTCAGTGAAGCCCCGCACCCTAATCAGGGCTCAGCTTCTCTCCCAACACAAAGCCCCTACACATACAGATACTACCAATACAAAACCAAACACACACAAATACCTTCTCCTCCAACAGAACTCCCACGCAAACTCCCCTGTTTACAGCTCTGTTTGCTAGCTCCTGTGACGCTGCCTGACTGCTACTACCTTTATAGGACCCCTAGTCAGGGAAGCCCCGCCCCCTAATCAGGGCTCAGCTTCTCTCCCAGCACAAAGCCCCTGCACATACAGATACCACCAATACAAAACCAAACACACACAAGTACCTTCTCCTCCAACAGAACTCGCACTCAAACTCCCCTGTTTACAGCTCTGTTTGCTAGCTCCTGTGCCGCTGCCTGACTGGCTGCTACCTTTATAGGACCCCTAGTCAGGGAAGCCCCGCCCCCTAATCAGGGCTCAGCTTCTCTCCCAGCACAAAGCCCATACACATACAGATACTAAGAATACAAAACCAGACACACACAGATACATTCTACTCCAACAGAACTCCCACTCAAACTCCCCTGTTTACAGCTCTGTTGGCTAGCTCCTGTGCCGCTGCAGCTGTCTGTGCCGCTGCCTGACTGGCTAATACCATTCTAGGACCCCTAGTCAGTGAAGCCCCGCCCCCTAATCACGGCTCAGCTTCTCTCCCAGCACAAAGCCCCTCCACATACAGATACCACCAATACAATACCAAACACACACAAGTACCTCCTACTCCAACAGAACTCCCACTCATACTCCCCTGTTTACAGCTCTGTTGGCTAGCTCCTGTGCCGCTGCCTGATTGGCTGCTACCTTTATAGGACCCCTAGTCAGTGAAGCCCCGCCCCCTAATCAGGGCTCAGCTTCTCTCCCAGCAAAAAGCCCCTACACATACAGATATTACCAAAACAAAACGAAACACACACACACACACACAAATACCTTCTCCTCCAACAGAACTCCCACTCAAACTCCCCTGTTTACAGCTCTGTTGGCTAGCTCCTGTGCCGCTGCAGCTGTCTGTGCCGCTGCCTGACTTGCTGCTACCTTTATAGGACCCCTAGTCAGGGAAGCCCCGCCCCCTAATCAGGGCTCAGCTTCTCTCCCAACACAAAGCCCCTACACATACAGATACTAACAATACAAAACCAAACACACACAAATACCTTCTCCTCCAACAGAACTCCCACTCAAACTCCCCGGCTAACAGCTCTGTTTGCTAGCTCCTGTGCCGCTGCAGCATCTGTGCCGCTGCCTGACTGGCTGCTACCTTAATAGGACCCCTGGTCAGTGAAGCCCCGCACCCTAATCAGGGCTCAGCTTCTCTCCCAACACAAAGCCCCTGCACATACAGATACTAACAATACAAAACCAAACACACACAAATACCTTCTCCTCCAACAGAACTCCCACTCAAACTCCCCTGTTTACAGCTCTGTTTGCTACCTCCTGTGACGCTGCCTGACTGGCTGCTACCTTTATAGGACCCCTAGCCAGGGAAGCCCCGCCCCCTAATCAGGGCTCAGCTTCTCTCCCAGGACAAAGACCCTACACATACAGATACCACCAATACAAAACCAAACACACACAAATACCTTCTACTCCAACAGAACTCCCACTCAAACTCCCCTGTTTACAGCTCTGTTTGCTAGCTCCTGTGCCGCTGCAGCTGTCTGTGCCGCTGCCTAACTGGCTGATACCTTTCTAGGACCCCTAGTCAGTGAAGCCCCGCCCCCTAATCAGGGCTCAGCTTCTGTCCCAGCACAGAGCCCCTACACACACAGATACTACCAATACAAAACCAAACACACAAATACCTTCTACTCCAACAGAACTCCCACTCAAACTCCCTTGTTTACAGCTCTGTTTGATAGCTCCTGTGCCGCTGCCTGACTGGCTGCAACCTTTATAGGACCCCTAGTCAGTGAAGCCCCGCCCCCTAATCAGGGCTCAGCTTCTCTCCCAGCACAAAGCCCATACACATACAGATACTAAGAATACAAAACCAAACACACACAGATACCTTCTACTCCAACAGAACTCCCACTCAAACTCCGCTGTTTACAGCTCTGTTTGATAGCTCCTGTGCCGCTGCCTGACTGGCTGCTACCTTTATAGGACCCCTAGCCAGGGAAGCCCCGCCCCCTAATCAGGGCTCAGCTTCTCTCCCAGGACAAAGACCCTACACATACAGATACCACCAATACAAAACCAAACACACACAAATACCTTCTACTCCAACAGAACTCCCACTCATTCTCCCCTGTTTACAGCTCTGTTTGCTTGCTCCTGTGCCGCTGCAGCTGTCTGTTCCGCTGCCTGACTGGCTGATACCTTTCTAGGACCCCTAGTCAGTGAAGCCCCGCCCCCTAATCACGGCTCAGCTTCTCTCCCAGCACAAAGCCCCTACACATACAGATACCACCAATACAAAACCAAACACACACAAGTACCTTCTACTCCAACAGAACTCCCACTCATACTCCCCTGTTTACAGCTCTGTTTGCTAGCTCCTGTGCCGCTGCAGCTGTCTGTTCCGCTGCCTGATTGGCTGCTATTTTTATAGGACCCCTAGTCAGTGAAGCCCCGCCCCCTAATCAGGACTCAGCTTCTCTCCCAGCACAAAGCCCCTCCAAGCCTCTACACATACAGATACCACCAATACAAAGCCAAACACACACACAAATACCTTTTCCTCCAACAGAACTCCCACTCAAACTCCCCTGTTTAGAGCTCTGTTTGCTAGCTCCTGTGCCGCTGCCTGACTGGCTGCTACCTTTATAGGACCCCTAGTCCGTGAAGCCCCGCCCCCTAATCAGGGCTCAGCTTCTCTCCCAACACAAAGCCCCTACACATACAGATACTACCAATACAAAACCAAACACACACAAATACCTTCTCCTCCAACAGAACTCCCACTCAAACTCCCCTGTTTACAGTTCTGTTTGCTACCTCCTGTGACGCTGCCTGACTGGCTGCAACCTTTATAGGACCCCTAGTCAGTGAAGCCCCGCCCCCTAATGAGGGCTCAGCTTCTCTCCCAGCACAAAGCCCCTACACATACAGATACTAACAATACAAAACCAAACACACACAAATACCTTCTCCTCCAACAGAACTCCCACTCAAACTCCCCTGTTTACAGCTCTGTTTGCTAGCTCCTGTGCCGCTGCCTGACTGGCTGCTACCTTTATAGGACCCCTAGTCAGGGAAGCCCCGCCCCCTAATCAGGGCTCAGCTTCTCTCCCAGCAAAAAGCCCCTACACATACAGATATTACCAAAACAAAACCAAACACACACACACACACAAATACCTTCTCCTCCAACAGAACTCCCACTCAAACTCCCCTGTTTACAGCTTTGTTTGGTAGCTCCTGTGCCGCTGCAGCTGTCTGTGCCGCTGCCTGACTGGCTGCTACCTTTATAGGACCCCTAGTCAGTAAAGCCCCGCCCCCTAATCAGGGCTCAGCTTCTGTCCCAGCACAAAGCCCCTACACACACAGATACTACCAATACAAAACCAAACACACACAAATACCTTCTCCTCCAACAGAACTCCCACTCAAACTCCCCTGTTTACAGCTCTGTTTGATAGCTCCTGTGCCGCTGCCGGACTGGCTGCAACCTTTATAGGACCCCTAGTCAGGGAAGCCCCGCCCACTAATCAGGGCTCAGCTTCTTTCCCAGCACAAAGCCCCTACACATACAGATACTACCAATACAAAACCAAAGACACACACAAATACCTTCTCCTCCAACAGAATTCCCACTCAAACTCCCCTGTTTACAGCTCTGTTTGCTAGCTCCTGTGCCGCTGCCTGACTGGCTGCTACCTTTATAGGACCCCTAGTCAGGGAAGCCCCGCCCCCTAATCAGGGCTCAGCTTCTCTCCCAGCACGAAGCCCCTGCACATACAGATACCACCAATACAAAACCAAACACACACAAGTACCTTCTCCTCCAACAGAACTCCCACTCATACTCCCCTGTTTACAGCTCTGTTGGCTAGGTCCTCTGCCACTGCAGCATCTGTGCCGCTGCCTGAATGGCTCCTACCTTTATAGGACCCCTGGTCAGTGAAGCCCCGCCCCCTAATGAGGGCTCAGCTTCTGTCCCAGCACAAAGCCCCTACACACACAGATACTACCAATACAAAACCAAACACACACAAATACCTTCTCCTCCAACAGAACTCCCACTCAAACTCCCCTGTTTACAGCTCTGTTTGATAGCTCCTGTGCCGCTGCCTGACTGGCTGCAACCTTTATAGGACCCCTAGTCAGTGAAGCCCCGCCCCCTAATCAGGGCTCAGCTTCTCTCCCAGCACAAAGCCCATACACATACAGATACTAAGAATACAAAACCAAAAACACAGAGATACCTTCTACTCCAACAGAACTCCCACTCAAACTCCCCTGTTTACAGCTCTGTTTGATAGCTCCTGTGCCGCTGCCTGACTGGCTGCTACCTTTATAGGACCCCTAGCCAGGGAAGCCCCGCCCCCTAATCAGGGCTCAGCTTCTCTCCCAGGACAAAGACCCTACACATACAGATACCACCAATACAAAACCAAACACAAACAAATACCTTCTACTCCATCAGAACTCCCACTCAAACTCCCCTGTTTACAGCTCTGTTTGCCAGCTCCTGTGCCGCTGCAGCTGTCTGTGCCGCTGCCTGACTGGCTGCTACCTTTCTAGGACCCCTAGTCAGTGAAGCCCCGCCCCCTAATCAGGGCTCAGCTTCTCTCCCAGCACAAAGGCCCTGCACATACAGATACCACCAATACAAAACCAAACACACACAAGTACCTTCTCCCCCAACAGAACTCCCACTCATACTCCCCTGTTTACAGCTCTGTTGGCTAGCTCCTCTGCCACTGCAGCATCTGTGCCGCAGCCTGACTGGCTGCTACCTTTATAGGACCCCTGGTCAATGGAGCCCCGCACCCTAATCAGGGCTCAGCTTCTCTCCCAACACAAAGCCCCTACACATACAGATACTACCAATACAAAACCAAACACACACAAGTACCTTCTCCTCCAACAGAACTCGCACTCAAACTCCCCTGTTTACAGCTCTGTTGGCTAGCTCCTGTGCCGCTGCCTGACTGGCTGCTGCCTTTATTGGACCCCTAGTCAGGGAAGCCCCGCCCCCTAATCAGGGCTCAGCTTCTCTCCCAGCACAAAGCCCATACACATACAGATACTAAGAATACAAAACCAAACACACACAGATACCTTCTACTCCAACAGAACTCCCACTCAAACTCCCCTGTTTACAGCTCTGTTTGATAGCTCCTGTGCCGCTGCCTGACTGGCTGCTACCTTTATAGGACCCCTAGCCAGGGAAGCCCCGCCCCCTAATCAGGGCTCAGCTTCTCTCCCAGGACAAAGACCCTACACATACAGATACCACCAATACAAAACCAAACACACACAAATACCTTCTCCTCCAACAGAACTCCCACTCGAACTCCCCTGTTTACAGCTCTGTTTGCTAGCTCCTGTGCCGCTGCAGCTGTCTGTGCCGCTGCCTGACTGGCTGATACCTTTCTAGGACCCCTAGTCAGTGAAGCCCCGCCCCCTAATCAGGACTCAGCTTCTCTCCCAGTACAAAGCCCCTCCAAGCCTCTACACATACAGATACCACCAATTCAAAGCCAAACACACACACAAATACCTTTTCCTCCAACAGAACTCCCACTCAAACTCCCCTGTTTAGAGCTCTGTTTGCTAGCTCCTGTGCCGCTGCCTGACTGGCTGCTACCTTTATAGGAGCCCTAGTCCGTGAAGCCCCGCCCCCTAATCAGGGCTCAGCTTCTCTCCCAACACAAAGCCCCTACACATACAGATACTACCAATACAAAACCAAACACACACAAATACCTTCTCCTCCAACAGAACTCCCACTCAAACTCCCCTGTTTACAGTTCTGTTTGCTACCTCCTGTGACGCTGCCTGACTGGCTGCAACCTTTATAGGACCCCTAGTCAGTGAAGCCCCGCCCCCTAATGAGGGCTCAGCTTCTCTCCCAGCACAAAGCCCCTACACATACAGATACTAACAATACAAAACCAAACACACACAAATACCTTCTCCTCCAACAGAACTCCCACTCAAACTCCCCTGTTTACAGCTCTGTTTGCTAGCTCCTGTGCCGCTGCCTGACTGGCTGCTACCTTTATAGGACCCCTAGTCAGGGAAGCCCCGCCCCCTAATCAGGGCTCAGCTTCTCTCCCAGCAAAAAGCCCCTACACATACAGATATTACCAAAACAAAACCAAACACACACACACACACAAATACCTTCTCCTCCAACAGAACTCCCACTCAAACTCCCCTGTTTACAGCTTTGTTTGCTAGCTCCTGTGCCGCTGCAGCTGTCTGTGCCGCTGCCTGACTGGCTGCTACCTTTATAGGACCCCTAGTCAGTAAAGCCCCGCCCCCTAATCAGGGCTCAGCTTCTGTCCCAGCACAAAGCCCCTACACACACAGATACTACCAATACAAAACCAAACACACACAAATACCTTCTCCTCCAACAGAACTCCCACTCAAACTCCCCTGTTTACAGCTCTGTTTGATAGCTCCTGTGCCGCTGCCGGACTGGCTGCAACCTTTATAGGACCCCTAGTCAGGGAAGCCCCGCCCACTAATCAGGGCTCAGCTTCTTTCCCAGCACAAAGCCCCTACACATACAGATACTACCAATACAAAACCAAAGACACACACAAATACCTTCTCCTCCAACAGAATTCCCACTCAAACTCCCCTGTTTACAGCTCTGTTTGCTAGCTCCTGTGCCGCTGCCTGACTGGCTGCTACCTTTATAGGACCCCTAGTCAGGGAAGCCCCGCCCCCTAATCAGGGCTCAGCTTCTCTCCCAGCACAAAGCCCCTGCACATACAGATACCACCAATACAAAACCAAACACACACAAGTACCTTCTCCTCCAACAGAACTCCCACTCATACTCCCCTGTTTACAGCTCTGTTGGCTAGGTCCTCTGCCACTGCAGCATCTGTGCCGCTGCCTGAATGGCTCCTACCTTTATAGGACCCCTGGTCAGTGAAGCCCCGCCCCCTAATGAGGGCTCAGCTTCTGTCCCAGCACAAAGCCCCTACACACACAGATACTACCAATACAAAACCAAACACACACAAATACCTTCTCCTCCAACAGAACTCCCACTCAAACTCCCCTGTTTACAGCTCTGTTTGATAGCTCCTGTGCCGCTGCCTGACTGGCTGCAACCTTTATAGGACCCCTAGTCAGTGAAGCCCCGCCCCCTAATCAGGGCTCAGCTTCTCTCCCAGCACAAAGCCCATACACATACAGATACTAAGAATACAAAACCAAAAACACAGAGATACCTTCTACTCCAACAGAACTCCCACTCAAACTCCCCTGTTTACAGCTCTGTTTGATAGCTCCTGTGCCGCTGCCTGACTGGCTGCTACCTTTATAGGACCCCTAGCCAGGGAAGCCCCGCCCCCTAATCAGGGCTCAGCTTCTCTCCCAGGACAAAGACCCTACACATACAGATACCACCATTACAAAACCAAACACAAACAAATACCTTCTACTCCATCAGAACTCCCACTCAAACTCCCCTGTTTACAGCTCTGTTTGCCAGCTCCTGTGCCGCTGCAGCTGTCTGTGCCGCTGCCTGACTGGCTGCTACCTTTCTAGGACCCCTAGTCAGTGAAGCCCCGCCCCCTAATCAGGGCTCAGCTTCTCTCCCAGCACAAAGGCCCTGCACATACAGATACCACCAATACAAAACCAAACACACACAAGTACCTTCTCCCCCAACAGAACTCCCACTCATACTCCCCTGTTTACAGCTCTGTTGGCTAGCTCCTCTGCCACTGCAGCATCTGTGCCGCAGCCTGACTGGCTGCTACCTTTATAGGACCCCTGGTCAATGGAGCCCCGCACCCTAATCAGGGCTCAGCTTCTCTCCCAGCACAAAGCCCATACACATACAGATACCACCAATACAAAACCAAACACACACAAATACCTTCTCCTCCAACAGAACTCCCACTCAAACTCCCCTGTTTACAGCTCTGTTTGCTAGCTCCTGTGCCGCTGCCTGACTGGCTGCTACCTTTATAGGACCCGTAATCAGGGAAGCCCCGCCCCCTAATCAGGGCTCAGCTTCTCTCCCAACACAAAGCCCCTGCACATACAGATACTAACAATACAAAACCAAACACACACAAATACCTTCTCCTCCAACAGAACTGCCACTCAAACTCCCCTGTTTACAGCTCTGTTTGCTACCTCCTGTGACGCTGCCTGACTGGCTGCAACCTTTATAGGACCCCTAGTCAGTGAAGCCCCGCCCCCTATTGAGGGCTCAGCTTCTGTCCCAGCACAAAGCCCCTACACACACAGATACTACCAATACAAAACCAAACACACAAATACCTTGTACTCCAACAGAACTCCCACTCAAACTCCCTTGTTTACAGCTCTGTTTGATAGCTCCTGTGCCGCTGCCTGACTGGCTGCAACCTTTATAGGACCCCTAGTCAGTGAAGCCCCGCCCCCTAATCAGGGCTCAGCTTCTCTCCCAGCACAAAGCCCATACACATACAGATACTAAGAATACAAAACCAAACACACACAGATACCTTCTACTCCAACAGAACTCCCACTCATACTCCCCTGTTTACAGCTCTGTTTGCTAGCTCCTGTGCCGCTGCAGCTGTCTGTTCCGCTGCCTGACTGGCTGATACCTTTCTAGGACCCCTAGTCAGTGAAGCCCCGCCCCCTAATCAGGACTCAGCTTCTCTCCCAGTACAAAGCCCCTCCAAGCCTCTACACATACAGATACCACCAATACAAAGCCAAACACACACACAAATACCTTTTCCTCCAACAGAACTCCCACTCAAACTCCCCTGTTTAGAGCTCTGTTTGCTAGCTCCTGTGCCGCTGCCTGACTGGCTGCTACCTTTATAGGACCCCTAGTCCGTGAAGCCCCGCCCCCTAATCAGGGCTCAGCTTCTCTCCCAACACAAAGCCCCTACACATACAGATACTACCAATACAAAACCAAACACACACAAATACCTTCTCCTCCAACAGAACTCCCACTCAAACTCCCCTGTTTACAGTTCTGTTTGCTACCTCCTGTGACGCTGCCTGACTGGCTGCAACCTTTATAGGACCCCTAGTCAGGGAAGCCCCGCCCCCTAATGAGGGCTTAGCTTCTCTCCCAGCACAAAGCCCCTACACATACAGATACTAACAATACAAAACCAAACACACACAAATACCTTCTCCTCCAACAGAACTCCCACTCATACTCCCCTGTTTACAGCTCTGTTGGCTAGCTCCTCTGCCACTGCAGCATCTGTGCCGCTGCCTGACTGGCTGCTACCTTTATAGGACCCCTGGTCAGTGAAGTCCCGCACCCTAATCAGGGCTCAGCTTCTCTCCCAACACAAAGCCCCTACACATACAGATACTAACAATACAAAACCAAACACACACAAATACCTTCTCCTCCAACAGAACTCCCACTCAAACTCCCCTGTTTACAGTTCTGTTTGCTACCTCCTGTGCCGCTGCCTGACTGGCTGCAACCTTTATAGGACCCCTAGTCAGTGAAGCCCCGCCCCCTAATGAGGGCTCAGCTTCTGTCCCAGCACAAAGCCCCTACACACACAGATACTACCAATACAAAACCAAACACACACAAATACCTTTTACTCCAACAGAACTCCCACTCAAACTCCCCTGTTTACAGCTCTGTTTGATAGCTCCTGTGCCGCTGCCTGACTGGCTGCAACCTTTATAGGACCCCTAGCCAGGGAAGCCCCGCCCCCTAATCAGGGCTCAGCTTCTCTCCCAGCACAAAGCCCATACACATACAGATACTAAGAATACAAAACCAAACACACACAAATACCTTCTACTCCAACAGAACTCCCACTCAAACTCCCCTGTTTACAGCTCTGTTTGATAGCTCCTGTGCCGCTGCCTGACTGGCTGCTACCTTTATAGGACCCCTAGCCAGGGAAGCCCCGCCCCCTAATCAGGGCTCAGCTTCTCTCCCAGGACAAAGACCCTACACATACAGATACCACCAATACAAAACCAAACACACACAAATACCTTCTACTCCATCAGAACTCCCACTCAAACTCCCCTGTTTACAGCTCTGTTTGCTAGCTCCTGTGCCGCTGCAGCTGTCTGTGCCGCTGCCTGACTGGCTGCTACCTTTCTAGGACCCCTAGTCAGTGAAGCCCCGCCCCCTAATCAGGGCTCAGCTTCTCTCCCAGCACAAAGGCCCTGCACATACAGATACCACCAATACAAAACCAAACACACACAAGTACCTTCTCCTCCAACAGAACTCCCACTCATACTCCCCTGTTTACAGCTCTGTTGGCTAGCTCCTCTGCCACTGCAGCATCTGTGCCGCTGCCTGACTGGCTGCTACCTTTATAGGACCCCTGGTCAGTGAAGCCCCGCACCCTAATCAGGGCTCAGCTTCTCTCCCAACACAAAGCCCCTACACATACAGATACTACCAATACAAAACCAAACACACACAAATACCTTCTCCTCCAACAGAACTCCCACTCAAACTCCCCTGTTTACAGCTCTGTTTGCTAGCTCCTGTGCCGCTGCCTGACTGGCTGCTACCTTTATAGGACCCCTAGTCAGGGAAGCCCCGCCCCCTAATCAGGGCTCAGCTTCTCTCCCAGCACAAAGCCCCTGCACATACAGATACCACCAATACAAAACCAAACACCCACAAATACCTTCTCCTCCAACAGAACTACCACTCAAACTCCCCTGTTTACAGCTCTGTTGGCTAGCGCCTGTGCCGCTGCCTGACTGGCTGCTACCTTTATTGGACCCCTACTCAGGGAAGCCCCGCCCCCTAATCAGGGCTCAGCTTCTCTCCCAGCACAAAGCCCATACACATACAGATACTAAGAATACAAAACCAGACACACACAGATACCTTCTACTCCAACAGAACTCCCACTCAAACTCCCCTGTTTACAGCTCTGTTTGCTCGCTCCTGTGCCGCTGCAGCTGTCTGTGCCGCTGCCTGACTGGCTGATACCTTTCTAGGACCCCTAGTCAGTGAAGCCCCGCCCCCTAATCACGGCTCAGCTTCTCTCCCAGCACAAAGCCCCTCCACATACAGATACCACCAATACAATACCAAACACACACAAGTACCTCCTACTCCAACAGAACTCCCACTCATACTCCCCTGTTTACAGCTCTGTTGGCTAGCTCCTGTGCCGCTGCAGCTGTCTGTGCCGCTGCCTGATTGGCTGCTACCTTTATAGGACCCCTAGTCAGTGAAGCCCCGCCCCCTAATCAGGGCTCAGCTTCTCTCCCAGCAAAAAGCCCCTACACATACAGATATTACCAAAACAAAACCAAACACACACACACACACACAAATACCTTCTCCTCCAACAGAACTCCCACTCAAACTCCCCGGCTAACAGCTCTGTTTGCTAGCTCCTGTGCCGCTGCAGCATCTGTGCCGCTGCCTGACTGGCTGCTACCTTAATAGGACCCCTGGTCAGTGAAGCCCCGCACCCTAATCAGGGCTCAGCTTCTCTCCCAACACAAAGCCCCTGCACATACAGATACTAACAATACAAAACCAAACACACACAAATACCTTCTCCTCCAACAGAACTCCCACTCAAACTCCCCTGTTTACAGCTCTGTTTGCTACCTCCTGTGACGCTGCCTGACTGGCTGCTACCTTTATAGGACCCCTAGCCAGGGAAGCCCCGCCCCCTAATCAGGGCTCAGCTTCTCTCCCAGGACAAAGACCCTACACATACAGATACCACCAATACAAAACCAAAGACACACAAATACCTTCTACTCCAACAGAACTCCCACTCAAACTCCCCTGTTTACAGCTCTGTTTGCTAGCTCCTGTGCCGCTGCAGCTGTCTGTGCCGCTGCCTAACTGGCTGATACCTTTCTAGGACCCCTAGTCAGTGAAGCCCCGCCCCCTAATCAGGGCTCAGCTTCTGTCCCAGCACAGAGCCCCTACACACACAGATACTACCAATACAAAACCAAACACACACAAATACCTTTTCCTCCAACAGAACTCCCACTCATACTCCCCTGTTTACAGCTCTGTTTGCTACCTCCTGTGACGCTGCCTGACTGGCTGCAACCTTTATAGGACCCCTAGTCAGTGAAGCCCCGCCCCCTATTGAGGGCTCAGCTTCTGTCCCAGCACAAAGCCCCTACACACACAGATACTACCAATACAAAACCAAACACACAAATACCTTCTACTCCAACAGAACTCCCACTCAAACTCCCTTGTTTACAGCTCTGTTTGATAGCTCCTGTGCCGCTGCCTGACTGGCTGCAACCTTTATAGGACCCCTAGTCAGTGAAGCCCCGCCCCCTAATCAGGGCTCAGCTTCTCTCCCAGCACAAAGCACATACACATACAGATACTAAGAATACAAAACCAAACACACACAGATACCTTCTACTCCAACAGAACTCCCACTCAAACTCCCCTGTTTACAGCTCTGTTTGATAGCTCCTGTGCCGCTGCCTGACTGGCTGCTACCTTTATAGGACCCCTAGCCAGGGAAGCCCCGCCCCCTAATCAGGGCTCAGCTTCTCTCCCAGGACAAAGACCCTACACATACAGATACCACCAATACAAAACCAAACACACACAAATACCTTCTACTCCAACAGAACTCCCACTCATTCTCCCCTGTTTACAGCTCTGTTTGCTTGCTCCTGTGCCGCTGCAGCTGTCTGTTCCGCTGCCTGACTGGCTGATACCTTTCTAGGACCCCTAGTCAGTGAAGCCCCGCCCCCTAATCACGGCTCAGCTTCTCTCCCAGCACAAAGCCCCTACACATACAGATACCACCAATACAAAACCAAACACACACAAGTACCTTCTACTCCAACAGAACTCCCACTCATACTCCCCTGTTTACAGCTCTGTTTGCTAGCTCCTGTGCCGCTGCAGCTGTCTGTTCCGCTGCCTGATTGGCTGCTATTTTTATAGGACCCCTAGTCAGTGAAGCCCCGCCCCCTAATCAGGACTCAGCTTCTCTCCCAGCACAAAGCCCCTCCAAGCCTCTACACATACAGATACCACCAATACAAAGCCAAACACACACACAAGTACCTTCTCCTCCAACAGAACTCCCACTCAAACTCCACTGTTTACAGCTCTGTTTGCTAGCTCCTGTGCCGCTGCCTGATTGGCTGCTACCTTTATAGGACCCCTAGTCAGTGAAGCCCCGCCCCCTAATCAGGGCTCAGCTTCTCTCCCAGCACAAAGGCCCTGCACATACAGATACCACCAATACAAAACCAAACACACACAAGTACCTTCTCCTCCAACAGAACTCCCACTCATACTCCCCTGTTTACAGCTCTGTTGGCTAGCTCCTCTGCCACTGCAGCATCTGTGCCGCTGCCTGACTGGCTGCTACCTTTATAGGACCCCTGGTCAGTGAAGCCCCGCACCCTAATCAGGGCTCAGCTTCTCTCCCAACACAAAGCCCCTACACATACAGATACTAACAATACAAAACCAAACACACACAAATACCTTCTCCTCCAACAGAACTCCCACTCAAACTCCCCTGTTTACAGTTCTGTTTGCTACCTCCTGTGACGCTGCCTGACTGGCTGCAACCTTTATAGGACCCCTAGTCAGTGAAGCCCCGCCCCCTAATGAGGGCTCAGCTTCTGTCCCAGCACAAAGGCCCTACACACACAGATACTACCAATACAAAACCAAACACACACAAATACCTTCTACTCCAACAGAACTCCCACTCAAACTCCCCTGTTTACAGCTCTGTTTGATAGCTCCTGTGCCGCTGCCTGACTGGCTGCAACCTTTATAGGACCCCTAGTCTGTGAAGCCCCGCCCCCTAATCAGGGCTCAGCTTCTCTCCCAGCACAAAGCCCATACACATACAGATACTAAGAATACAAAACCAAACACACACAAATACCTTCTACTCCAACAGAACTCCCACTCAAACTCCCCTGTTTACAGCTCTGTTTGATAGCTCCTGTGCCGCTGCCTGACTGGCTGCTACCTTTATAGGACCCCTAGCCAGGGAAGCCCCGCCCCCTAATCAGGGCTCAGCTTCTCTCCCAGGACAAAGACCCTACACATACAGATACCACCAATACAAAACCAAACACACACAAATACCTTCTACTCCATCAGAACTCCCACTCAAACTCCCCTGTTTACAGCTCTGTTTGCTAGCTCCTGTGCCGCTGCAGCTGTCTGTGCCGCTGCCTGACTGGCTGCTACCTTTCTAGGACCCCTAGTCAGTGAAGCCCCGCCCCCTAATCAGGGCTCAGCTTCTCTCCCAGCACAAAGGCCCTGCACATACAGATACCACCAATACAAAACCAAACACACACAAGTACCTTCTCCTCCAACAGAACTCCCACTCATACTCCCCTGTTTACAGCTCTGTTGGCTAGCTCCTCTGCCACTGCAGCATCTGTGCCGCTGCCTGACTCGCTGCTACCTTTATAGGACCCCTGGTCAGTGAAGCCCCGCACCCTAATCAGGGCTCAGCTTCTCTCCCAGCACAAAGCCCCTGCACATACAGATAGCACCAATACAAAACCAAACACACACAAGTACCTTCTCCTCCAACAGAACTCGCACTCAAACTCCCCTGTTTACAGCTCTGTTTGCTAGCTCCTGTGCCGCTGCCTGACTGGCTGCTACCTTTATAGGACCCCTAGTCAGGGAAGCCCCGCCCCCTAATCAGGGCTCAGATTCTCTCCCAGCACAAAGCCCCTCCACATACAGATACTATCAATACAAAACCAAACACCCACAAATACCTTCTCCTCCAACAGAACTCCCACTCAAACTCCCCTGTTTACAGCTCTGTTGGCTAGCTCCTGTGCCGCTGCCTGACTGGCTGCTACCTTTTTTGGACCCCTAGTCAGGGAAGCCCCGCCCCCTAATAAGGGCTCAGCTTCTCTCCCAGCACAAAGCCCCTGCACATACAGATACCACCAATACAAAACCAAACACACACAGGTACCTTCTCCTCCAACAGAACTCCCACTCAAACTCCCCTGTTTACAGCTCTGTTGGCGAGCTCCTGTGCCGCTGCAGCTGTCTGTGCCGCTGCCTGATTGGCTGCTACCTTTATAGGACCTCTAGTCAGTGAAGACCCGCCCCCTAATCAGGGCTCAGCTTCTCTCCCAGCAAAAAGCCCCTACACATACAGATATTACCAAAACAAAACCAAACACACACACACACACAAATACCTTCTCCTCCAACAGAACTCCCACTCAAACTCCCCTGTTTACAGCTCTGTTGGCTAGCTCCTGTGCCGCTGCAGCTGTCTGTGCCGCTGCCTGACTTGCTGCTACCTTTATAGGACCCCAGTCAGTGAAGCCCCGCCCCCTAATCAGGGCTCATCTTCTCTCCCAGCACAAAGCCTCTACACATACAGATACTACCGATACAAAACCAAACACACACAAATACCTTCTCCTCCAACAGAACTCCCACTCAAACTCCCCTGTTTACAGCTCTGTTTGCTAGCTCCTGTGCCGCTGCCTGACTGGCTGCTACCTTTATAGGACCCCTAGTCAGGGAAGCCCCGCCCCCTAATCAGGGCTCAGCTTCTCTCCCAACACAAAGCCCCTACACATACAGATACTAAGAATACAAAACCAAACACACACAAATACCTTCTCCTCCAACAGAACTCCCACTCAAACTCCCCGGCTTACAGCTTTGTTTGCTAGCTCCTGTGCCGCTGCAGCTGTCTGTGCCGCTGCCTGACTGGCTGCTACCTTTATAGGACCCCTAGTCAGTGAAGCCCCGCCCCCTAATCAGGGCTCAGCTTCTCTCCCAGCACAAAGCCCCTGCACATACAGATACCACCAATACAAAACCAAACACACACAAGTACCTTCTCCTCCAACAGAACTCGCACTCAAACTCCCCTGTTTACAGCTCTGTTTCCTAGCTCCTGCGCCGCTTCCTGACTGGCTGCTACCTTTATAGGACCCCTAGTCAGGGAAGCCCCGCCCCCTAATCAGGGCTCAGATTCTCTCCCAGCACAAAGCCCCTCCACATACAGTTACTACCAATACAAAACCAAACACCCACAAATACCTTCTCCTCCAACAGAACTCCCACTCAAACTCCCCTGTTTACAGCTCTGTTGGCTAGCTCCTGTGCCGCTGCAGCTGTCTGTGCCGCTGCCTGACTTGCTGCTACCTTTAGGACCCCAGTCAGTGAAGCCCCGCCCCCTGATCAGGGCTCATCTTCTCTCCCAGCAGAAAGCCTCTACACATACAGATACTACCGATACAAAACCAAACACCCACAAATACCTTCTCCTCCAACAGAACTCCCACTCAAACTCCGCTGTTTACAGCTCTGTTTGCTAGCTCCTGTGCCGCTGCAGCTGTCTGTGCCGCTGCCTGACTGGCTGATACCTTTTTTGGACCCCTAGTCAGTGAAGCCCCGCCCCCTAATCACGGCTCAGCTTCTCTCCTAGCACAAAGCCCCTACACATACAGATACTACCAATACAAATCCAAACACACACAAATACCTTCTCCTCCAACAGAACTCCCACTCAAACTCCCCTGTTTACAGCTCTGTTTGCTAGCTCCTGTGCCGCTGCCTGACTGGCTGCTACCTTTATAGGACCCCTAGTCAGGGAAGCTCCGCCCCCTAATCAGGGCTCAGCTTCTCTCCCAGCACAAAGCCCATACACATACAGATACTAAGAATACAAAACCAAACACACACAGATACCTTCTACTCCAACAGAACTCCCACTCAAACTCCCCTGTTTACAGCTCTGTTTGATAGCTCCTGTGCCGCTGCCTGACTGGCTGCTACCTTTATAGGACCCCTAGCCAGGGAAGCCCCGCCCCCTAATCAGGGCTCAGCTTCTCTCCCAGGACAAAGACCCTACACATACAGATACCACCAATACAAAACCAAACACACACAAGTACCTTCTACTCCAACAGAACTCCCACTCATTCTCCCCTGTTTACAGCTCTGTTTGCTTGCTCCTGTGCCGCTGCAGCTGTCTGTTCCGCTGCCTGACTGGCTGATACCTTTCTAGGACCCCTAGTCAGTGAAGCCCCGCCCCCTAATCACGGCTCAGCTTCTCTCCCAGCACAAAGCCCCTACACATACAGATACCACCAATACAAAACCAAACACACACAAGTACCTTCTACTCCAACAGAACTCCCACTCATACTCCCCTGTTTACAGCTCTGTTTGCTAGCTCCTGTGCCGCTGCAGCTGTCTGTTCCGCTGCCTGATTGGCTGCTATTTTTATAGGACCCCTAGTCAGTGAAGCCCCGCCCCCTAATCAGGACTCAGCTTCTCTCCCAGCACAAAGCCCCTCCAAGCCTCTACACATACAGATACCACCAATACAAAGCCAAACACACACACAAGTACCTTCTCCTCCAACAGAACTCCCACTCAAACTCCACTGTTTACAGCTCTGTTTGCTAGCTCCTGTGCCGCTGCCTGATTGGCTGCTACCTTTATAGGACCCCTAGTCAGTGAAGCCCCGCCCCCTAATCAGGGCTCAGCTTCTCTCCCAGCACAAAGGCCCTGCACATACAGATACCACCAATACAAAACCAAACACACACAAGTACCTTCTCCTCCAACAGAACTCCCACTCATACTCCCCTGTTTACAGCTCTGTTGGCTAGCTCCTCTGCCACTGCAGCATCTGTGCCGCTGCCTGACTGGCTGCTACCTTTATAGGACCCCTGGTCAGTGAAGCCCCGCACCCTAATCAGGGCTCAGCTTCTCTCCCAACACAAAGCCCCTACACATACAGATACTAACAATACAAAACCAAACACACACAAATACCTTCTCCTCCAACAGAACTCCCACTCAAACTCCCCTGTTTACAGTTCTGTTTGCTACCTCCT
Source organism: Lepidochelys olivacea (assembly GCF_965140295.1). Taxonomy (NCBI): domain Eukaryota; kingdom Metazoa; phylum Chordata; order Testudines; family Cheloniidae; genus Lepidochelys; species Lepidochelys olivacea. Next base: position 4,386,241 of record NC_140428.1, read on the forward strand.
GTGACGCTGCCTGACTGGCTGCAACCTTTATAGGACCCCTAGTCAGTGAAGCCCCGCCCCCTAATGAGGGCTCAGCTTCTGTCCCAGCACAAAGGCCCTACACACACAGATACTACCAATACAAAACCAAACACACACAAATACCTTCTACTCCAACAGAACTCCCACTCAAACTCCCCTGTTTACAGCTCTGTTTGATAGCTCCTGTGCCGCTGCCTGACTGGCTGCAACCTTTATAGGACCCCTAGTCTGTGAAGCCCCGCCCCCTAATCAGGGCTCAGCTTCTCTCCCAGCACAAAGCCCATACACATACAGATACTAAGAATACAAAACCAAACACACACAAATACCTTCTACTCCAACAGAACTCCCACTCAAACTCCCCTGTTTACAGCTCTGTTTGATAGCTCCTGTGCCGCTGCCTGACTGGCTGCTACCTTTATAGGACCCCTAGCCAGGGAAGCCCCGCCCCCTAATCAGGGCTCAGCTTCTCTCCCAGGACAAAGACCCTACACATACAGATACCACCAATACAAAACCAAACACACACAAATACCTTCTACTCCATCAGAACTCCCACTCAAACTCCCCTGTTTACAGCTCTGTTTGCTAGCTCCTGTGCCGCTGCAGCTGTCTGTGCCGCTGCCTGACTGGCTGCTACCTTTCTAGGACCCCTAGTCAGTGAAGCCCCGCCCCCTAATCAGGGCTCAGCTTCTCTCCCAGCACAAAGGCCCTGCACATACAGATACCACCAATACAAAACCAAACACACACAAGTACCTTCTCCTCCAACAGAACTCCCACTCATACTCCCCTGTTTACAGCTCTGTTGGCTAGCTCCTCTGCCACTGCAGCATCTGTGCCGCTGCCTGACTCGCTGCTACCTTTATAGGACCCCTGGTCAGTGAAGCCCCGCACCCTAATCAGGGCTCAGCTTCTCTCCCAACACAAAGCCCCTCCACATACAGATACTATCAATACAAAACCAAACACCCACAAATACCTTCTCCTCCAACAGAACTCCCACTCAAACTCCCCTGTTTACAGCTCTGTTTGCTAGCTCCTGTGCCGCTGCCTGACTGGCTGCTACCTTTATAGGACCCCTAGTCAGGGAAGCCCCGCCCCCTAATCAGGGCTCAGATTCTCTCCCAGCACAAAGCCCCTCCACATACAGATACTATCAATACAAAACCAAACACCCACAAATACCTTCTCCTCCAACAGAACTCCCACTCAAACTCCCCTGTTTACAGCTCTGTTGGCTAGCTCCTGTGCCGCTGCCTGACTGGCTGCTACCTTTTTTGGACCCCTAGTCAGGGAAGCCCCGCCCCCTAATAAGGGCTCAGCTTCTCTCCCAGCACAAAGCCCCTGCACATACAGATACCACCAATACAAAACCAAACACACACAGGTACCTTCTCCTCCAACAGAACTCCCACTCAAACTCCCCTGTTTACAGCTCTGTTGGCGAGCTCCTGTGCCGCTGCAGCTGTCTGTGCCGCTGCCTGATTGGCTGCTACCTTTATAGGACCTCTAGTCAGTGAAGACCCGCCCCCTAATCAGGGCTCAGCTTCTCTCCCAGCAAAAAGCCCCTACACATACAGATATTACCAAAACAAAACCAAACACACACACACACACAAATACCTTCTCCTCCAACAGAACTCCCACTCAAACTCCCCTGTTTACAGCTCTGTTGGCTAGCTCCTGTGCCGCTGCAGCTGTCTGTGCCGCTGCCTGACTTGCTGCTACCTTTATAGGACCCCAGTCAGTGAAGCCCCGCCCCCTAATCAGGGCTCATCTTCTCTCCCAGCACAAAGCCTCTACACATACAGATACTACCGATACAAAACCAAACACACACAAATACCTTCTCCTCCAACAGAACTCCCACTCAAACTCCCCTGTTTACAGCTCTGTTTGCTAGCTCCTGTGCCGCTGCCTGACTGGCTGCTACCTTTATAGGACCCCTAGTCAGGGAAGCCCCGCCCCCTAATCAGGGCTCAGCTTCTCTCCCAACACAAAGCCCCTACACATACAGATACTAAGAATACAAAACCAAACACACACAAATACCTTCTCCTCCAACAGAACTCCCACTCAAACTCCCCGGCTTACAGCTTTGTTTGCTAGCTCCTGTGCCGCTGCAGCTGTCTGTGCCGCTGCCTGACTGGCTGCTACCTTTATAGGACCCCTAGTCAGTGAAGCCCCGCCCCCTAATCAGGGCTCAGCTTCTCTCCCAGCACAAAGCCCCTGCACATACAGATACCACCAATACAAAACCAAACACACACAAGTACCTTCTCCTCCAACAGAACTCGCACTCAAACTCCCCTGTTTACAGCTCTGTTTCCTAGCTCCTGCGCCGCTTCCTGACTGGCTGCTACCTTTATAGGACCCCTAGTCAGGGAAGCCCCGCCCCCTAATCAGGGCTCAGATTCTCTCCCAGCACAAAGCCCCTCCACATACAGTTACTACCAATACAAAACCAAACACCCACAAATACCTTCTCCTCCAACAGAACTCCCACTCAAACTCCCCTGTTTACAGCTCTGTTGGCTAGCTCCTGTGCCGCTGCAGCTGTCTGTGCCGCTGCCTGACTTGCTGCTACCTTTAGGACCCCAGTCAGTGAAGCCCCGCCCCCTGATCAGGGCTCATCTTCTCTCCCAGCAGAAAGCCTCTACACATACAGACACTACCGATACAAAACCAAACACCCACAAATACCTTCTCCTCCAACAGAACTCCCACTCAAACTCCGCTGTTTACAGCTCTGTTTGCTAGCTCCTGTGCCGCTGCAGCTGTCTGTGCCGCTGCCTGACTGGCTGATACCTTTTTTGGACCCCTAGTCAGTGAAGCCCCGCCCCCTAATCACGGCTCAGCTTCTCTCCTAGCACAAAGCCCCTACACATACAGATACTACCAATACAAATCCAAACACACACAAATACCTTCTACTCCAACAGAACTCCCACTCAAACTCCCCTGTTTACAGCTCTGTTTGATAGCTCCTGTGCCGCTGCCTGACAGGCTGCAACCTTTATAGGACCCCTAGTCAGGGAAGCCCCGCCCACTAATCAGGGCTCAGCTTCTTTCCCAGCACAAAGCCCCTCCAAGCCTCTACACATACAGATACCACCAATACAAAACCAAACACACACAAATACCTTCTCCTCCAACAGAACTCCCACTCAAACTCCCCTGTTTACAGCTCTGTTTGCTAGCTCCTGTGCCGCTGCCTGACTGGCTGCTACCTTTATAGGACCCCTAGTCAGGGAAGCTCCGCCCCCTAATCAGGGCTCAGCTTCTCTCCCAGCACAAAGCCCTTACACATACAGATACTAACAATACAAATCCAAACACACACAAATACCTTCTACTCGAACAGAACTCCCACTCAAACTCCCCTGTTTACAGCTCTGTTTGCTAGCTCCTGTGCCGCTGCAGCTCTCTGTGCCGCTGCCTGACTGGCTGCTACCTTTATAGGACCCCTAGTCAGTGAAGCCCCGCCCCCTAATCAGGGCTCAGCTTCTGTCCCAGGACAAAGCCCCTACACACACAGATACTACCAATACAAAAGCAAACACACACAAATACCTTCTCCTCCAACAGAACTCCCACTCAAACTCCCCTGTTTACAGCTCTGTTTGATAGCTCCTGTGCCGCTGCCTGACAGGCTGCAACCTTTATAGGACCCCTAGTCAGGGAAGCCCCGCCCACTAATCAGGGCTCAGCTTCTCTCCCAGCACAAAGCCCATACACATACAGATACTAAGAATACAAAACCAAACACACACAGATACCTTCTACTCCAACAGAACTCCCTCTCAAACGCCCCTGTTTACAGCTCTGTTTGATAGCTCCTGTGCTGCTGCCTGACTGGCTGCTACCTTTATAGGACCCCTAGCCAGGGAAGCCCCGCCCCCTAATCAGGGCTCAGCTTCTCTCCCAGGACAAAGACCCTACACATACAGATACTACCAATACAAAACAAAACACACACAAATACCTTCTACTCCAACAGAACTCCCACTCAAACTCCCCTGTTTACAGCTCTGTTTGCTAGCTCCTGTGCCGCTGCCTGACTGGCTGCAACCTTTATAGGACCCCTGGTCAGGGAAGCCCCGCCCACTAATCAGGGCTCAGCTTCTCTCCCAACACAAAGCCCCTACACATACAGATACTACCAATACAAAACCAAACACACACAAATACCTTCTCCTCCAACAGAACTCCCACTCAAACTCCCCTGTTTACAGCTCTGTTTGCTAGCTCCTGTGCCGCTGCCTGACTGGCTGCTACCTTTATAGGACCCGTAGGCAGTGAAGCCCCGCCCCCTAATCAGGGCTCAGCTTCTGTCCCAGCACAAAGCCCCTACACACACAGATACTACCAATACAAAACCAAACACACACAAATACCTTCTCCTCCAACAGAACTCCCACTCAAACTCCCCTGTTTACAGCTCTGTTTGCTAGCTCCTGCTCCGCTGCCTGACTGGCTGCTACCTTTATAGGACCCCTAGTCAGGGAAGCCCCGCCCCCTAATCACGGCTCAGCTTCTCTCCCAGCACAAAGCCCCTGCACATACAGATACTACCAATACAAAACCAAACACACACACAAATACCTTCTCCACCAACAGAACTCCCACTCAAACTCCCCTGTTTACAGCTCTGTTTGCTAGCTCCTGTACCGCTGCCTGACTGGCTGCTACCTTTATAGGACCCCTAGTCAGTGAAGCCCCGCCCCCTAATCAGGGCTCAGCTTCTCTCCCAGCACAAAGGCCCTGCACATACAGATACCACCAATACAAAACCAAACACACACAAATACCTTCTACTCCATCAGAACTCCCACTCAAACTCCCCTGTTTACAGCTCTGTTTGCTAGCTCCTGTGCCGCTGCAGCTGTCTGTGCCGCTGCCTGACTGGCTGCTACCTTTCTAGGACCCCTAGTCAGTGAAGCCCCGCCCCCTAATCAGGGCTCAGCTTCTCTCCCAGCACAAAGGCCCTGCACATACAGATACCACCAATACAAAACCAAACACACACAAGTACCTTCTCCTCCAACAGAACTCCCACTCATACTCCCCTGTTTACAGCTCTGTTGGCTAGCTCCTCTGCCACTGCAGCATCTGTGCCGCTGCCTGACTCGCTGCTACCTTTATAGGACCCCTGGTCAGTGAAGCCCCGCACCCTAATCAGGGCTCAGCTTCTCTCCCAGCACAAAGCCCCTGCACATACAGATAGCACCAATACAAAACCAAACACACACAAGTACCTTCTCCTCCAACAGAACTCGCACTCAAACTCCCCTGTTTACAGCTCTGTTTGCTAGCTCCTGTGCCGCTGCCTGACTGGCTGCTACCTTTATAGGACCCCTAGTCAGGGAAGCCCCGCCCCCTAATCAGGGCTCAGATTCTCTCCCAGCACAAAGCCCCTCCACATACAGATACTATCAATACAAAACCAAACACCCACAAATACCTTCTCCTCCAACAGAACTCCCACTCAAACTCCCCTGTTTACAGCTCTGTTGGCTAGCTCCTGTGCCGCTGCCTGACTGGCTGCTACCTTTTTTGGACCCCTAGTCAGGGAAGCCCCGCCCCCTAATAAGGGCTCAGCTTCTCTCCCAGCACAAAGCCCCTGCACATACAGATACCACCAATACAAAACCAAACACACACAGGTACCTTCTCCTCCAACAGAACTCCCACTCAAACTCCCCTGTTTACAGCTCTGTTGGCGAGCTCCTGTGCCGCTGCAGCTGTCTGTGCCGCTGCCTGATTGGCTGCTACCTTTATAGGACCTCTAGTCAGTGAAGACCCGCCCCCTAATCAGGGCTCAGCTTCTCTCCCAGCAAAAAGCCCCTACACATACAGATATTACCAAAACAAAACCAAACACACACACACACACAAATACCTTCTCCTCCAACAGAACTCCCACTCAAACTCCCCTGTTTACAGCTCTGTTGGCTAGCTCCTGTGCCGCTGCAGCTGTCTGTGCCGCTGCCTGACTTGCTGCTACCTTTATAGGACCCCAGTCAGTGAAGCCCCGCCCCCTAATCAGGGCTCATCTTCTCTCCCAGCACAAAGCCTCTACACATACAGATACTACCGATACAAAACCAAACACACACAAATACCTTCTCCTCCAACAGAACTCCCACTCAAACTCCCCTGTTTACAGCTCTGTTTGCTAGCTCCTGTGCCGCTGCCTGACTGGCTGCTACCTTTATAGGACCCCTAGTCAGGGAAGCCCCGCCCCCTAATCAGGGCTCAGCTTCTCTCCCAACACAAAGCCCCTACACATACAGATACTAAGAATACAAAACCAAACACACACAAATACCTTCTCCTCCAACAGAACTCCCACTCAAACTCCCCGGCTTACAGCTTTGTTTGCTAGCTCCTGTGCCGCTGCAGCTGTCTGTGCCGCTGCCTGACTGGCTGCTACCTTTATAGGACCCCTAGTCAGTGAAGCCCCGCCCCCTAATCAGGGCTCAGCTTCTCTCCCAGCACAAAGCCCCTGCACATACAGATACCACCAATACAAAACCAAACACACACAAGTACCTTCTCCTCCAACAGAACTCGCACTCAAACTCCCCTGTTTACAGCTCTGTTTGCTAGCTCCTGCGCCGCTTCCTGACTGGCTGCTACCTTTATAGGACCCCTAGTCAGGGAAGCCCCGCCCCCTAATCAGGGCTCAGATTCTCTCCCAGCACAAAGCCCCTCCACATACAGTTACTACCAATACAAAACCAAACACCCACAAATACCTTCTCCTCCAACAGAACTCCCACTCAAACTCCCCTGTTTACAGCTCTGTTGGCTAGCTCCTGTGCCGCTGCAGCTGTCTGTGCCGCTGCCTGACTTGCTGCTACCTTTAGGACCCCAGTCAGTGAAGCCCCGCCCCCTGATCAGGGCTCATCTTCTCTCCCAGCAGAAAGCCTCTACACATACAGATACTACCGATACAAAACCAAACACCCACAAATACCTTCTCCTCCAACAGAACTCCCACTCAAACTCCGCTGTTTACAGCTCTGTTTGCTAGCTCCTGTGCCGCTGCAGCTGTCTGTGCCGCTGCCTGACTGGCTGATACCTTTTTTGGACCCCTAGTCAGTGAAGCCCCGCCCCCTAATCACGGCTCAGCTTCTCTCCTAGCACAAAGCCCCTACACATACAGATACTACCAATACAAATCCAAACACACACAAATACCTTCTACTCCAACAGAACTCCCACTCAAACTCCCCTGTTTACAGCTCTGTTTGATAGCTCCTGTGCCGCTGCCTGACAGGCTGCAACCTTTATAGGACCCCTAGTCAGGGAAGCCCCGCCCACTAATCAGGGCTCAGCTTCTTTCCCAGCACAAAGCCCCTCCAAGCCTCTACACATACAGATACCACCAATACAAAACCAAACACACACAAATACCTTCTCCTCCAACAGAACTCCCACTCAAACTCCCCTGTTTACAGCTCTGTTTGCTAGCTCCTGTGCCGCTGCCTGACTGGCTGCTACCTTTATAGGACCCCTAGTCAGGGAAGCCCCGCCCCCTAATCAGGGCTCAGCTTCTCTCCCAGCACAAAGCCCTTACACATACAGATACTAACAATACAAATCCAAACACACACAAATACCTTCTACTCCAACAGAACTCCCACTCAAACTCCCCTGTTTACAGCTCTGTTTGCTAGCTCCTGTGCTGCTGCCTGACTGGCTGCTACCTTTATAGGACCCCTAGCCAGGGAAGCCCCGCCCCCTAATCAGGGCTCAGCTTCTCTCCCAGGACAAAGACCCTACACATACAGATACTACCAATACAAAACAAAACACACACAAATACCTTCTACTCCAACAGAACTCCCACTCAAACTCCCCTGTTTACAGCTCTGTTTGCTAGCTCCTGTGCCGCTGCCTGACTGGCTGCAACCTTTATAGGACCCCTGGTCAGGGAAGCCCCGCCCACTAATCAGGGCTCAGCTTCTCTCCCAACACAAAGCCCCTACACATACAGATACTACCAATACAAAACCAAACACACACAAATACCTTCTCCTCCAACAGAACTCCCACTCAAACTCCCCTGTTTACAGCTCTGTTTGCTAGCTCCTGTGCCGCTGCCTGACTGGCTGCTACCTTTATAGGACCCGTAGGCAGTGAAGCCCCGCCCCCTAATCAGGGCTCAGCTTCTGTCCCAGCACAAAGCCCCTACACACACAGATACTACCAATACAAAACCAAACACACACAAATACCTTCTCCTCCAACAGAACTCCCACTCAAACTCCCCTGTTTACAGCTCTGTTTGCTAGCTCCTGCTCCGCTGCCTGACTGGCTGCTACCTTTATAGGACCCCTAGTCAGGGAAGCCCCGCCCCCTAATCACGGCTCAGCTTCTCTCCCAGCACAAAGCCCCTGCACATACAGATACTACCAATACAAAACCAAACACACACACAAATACCTTCTCCACCAACAGAACTCCCACTCAAACTCCCCTGTTTACAGCTCTGTTTGCTAGCTCCTGTACCGCTGCCTGACTGGCTGCTACCTTTATAGGACCCCTAGTCAGTGAAGCCCCGCCCCCTAATCAGGGCTCAGCTTCTCTCCCAGCACAAAGGCCCTGCACATACAGATACCACCAATACAAAACCAAACACACACAAATACCTTCTACTCCATCAGAACTCCCACTCAAACTCCCCTGTTTACAGCTCTGTTTGCTAGCTCCTGTGCCGCTGCAGCTGTCTGTGCCGCTGCCTGACTGGCTGCTACCTTTCTAGGACCCCTAGTCAGTGAAGCCCCGCCCCCTAATCAGGGCTCAGCTTCTCTCCCAGCACAAAGGCCCTGCACATACAGATACCACCAATACAAAACCAAACACACACAAGTACCTTCTCCTCCAACAGAACTCCCACTCATACTCCCCTGTTTACAGCTCTGTTGGCTAGCTCCTCTGCCACTGCAGCATCTGTGCCGCTGCCTGACTCGCTGCTACCTTTATAGGACCCCTGGTCAGTGAAGCCCCGCACCCTAATCAGGGCTCAGCTTCTCTCCCAGCACAAAGCCCCTGCACATACAGATAGCACCAATACAAAACCAAACACACACAAGTACCTTCTCCTCCAACAGAACTCGCACTCAAACTCCCCTGTTTACAGCTCTGTTTGCTAGCTCCTGTGCCGCTGCCTGACTGGCTGCTACCTTTATAGGACCCCTAGTCAGGGAAGCCCCGCCCCCTAATCAGGGCTCAGATTCTCTCCCAGCACAAAGCCCCTCCACATACAGATACTATCAATACAAAACCAAACACCCACAAATACCTTCTCCTCCAACAGAACTCCCACTCAAACTCCCCTGTTTACAGCTCTGTTGGCTAGCTCCTGTGCCGCTGCCTGACTGGCTGCTACCTTTTTTGGACCCCTAGTCAGGGAAGCCCCGCCCCCTAATAAGGGCTCAGCTTCTCTCCCAGCACAAAGCCCCTGCACATACAGATACCACCAATACAAAACCAAACACACACAGGTACCTTCTCCTCCAACAGAACTCCCACTCAAACTCCCCTGTTTACAGCTCTGTTGGCGAGCTCCTGTGCCGCTGCAGCTGTCTGTGCCGCTGCCTGATTGGCTGCTACCTTTATAGGACCTCTAGTCAGTGAAGACCCGCCCCCTAATCAGGGCTCAGCTTCTCTCCCAGCAAAAAGCCCCTACACATACAGATATTACCAAAACAAAACCAAACACACACACACACACAAATACCTTCTCCTCCAACAGAACTCCCACTCAAACTCCCCTGTTTACAGCTCTGTTGGCTAGCTCCTGTGCCGCTGCAGCTGTCTGTGCCGCTGCCTGACTTGCTGCTACCTTTATAGGACCCCAGTCAGTGAAGCCCCGCCCCCTAATCAGGGCTCATCTTCTCTCCCAGCACAAAGCCTCTACACATACAGATACTACCGATACAAAACCAAACACACACAAATACCTTCTCCTCCAACAGAACTCCCACTCAAACTCCCCTGTTTACAGCTCTGTTTGCTAGCTCCTGTGCCGCTGCCTGACTGGCTGCTACCTTTATAGGACCCCTAGTCAGGGAAGCCCCGCCCCCTAATCAGGGCTCAGCTTCTCTCCCAACACAAAGCCCCTACACATACAGATACTAAGAATACAAAACCAAACACACACAAATACCTTCTCCTCCAACAGAACTCCCACTCAAACTCCCCGGCTTACAGCTTTGTTTGCTAGCTCCTGTGCCGCTGCAGCTGTCTGTGCCGCTGCCTGACTGGCTGCTACCTTTATAGGACCCCTAGTCAGTGAAGCCCCGCCCCCTAATCAGGGCTCAGCTTCTCTCCCAGCACAAAGCCCCTGCACATACAGATACCACCAATACAAAACCAAACACACACAAGTACCTTCTCCTCCAACAGAACTCGCACTCAAACTCCCCTGTTTACAGCTCTGTTTGCTAGCTCCTGCGCCGCTTCCTGACTGGCTGCTACCTTTATAGGACCCCTAGTCAGGGAAGCCCCGCCCCCTAATCAGGGCTCAGATTCTCTCCCAGCACAAAGCCCCTCCACATACAGTTACTACCAATACAAAACCAAACACCCACAAATACCTTCTCCTCCAACAGAACTCCCACTCAAACTCCCCTGTTTACAGCTCTGTTGGCTAGCTCCTGTGCCGCTGCAGCTGTCTGTGCCGCTGCCTGACTTGCTGCTACCTTTAGGACCCCAGTCAGTGAAGCCCCGCCCCCTGATCAGGGCTCATCTTCTCTCCCAGCAGAAAGCCTCTACACATACAGATACTACCGATACAAAACCAAACACCCACAAATACCTTCTCCTCCAACAGAACTCCCACTCAAACTCCGCTGTTTACAGCTCTGTTTGCTAGCTCCTGTGCCGCTGCAGCTGTCTGTGCCGCTGCCTGACTGGCTGATACCTTTTTTGGACCCCTAGTCAGTGAAGCCCCGCCCCCTAATCACGGCTCAGCTTCTCTCCTAGCACAAAGCCCCTACACATACAGATACTACCAATACAAATCCAAACACACACAAATACCTTCTACTCCAACAGAACTCCCACTCAAACTCCCCTGTTTACAGCTCTGTTTGATAGCTCCTGTGCCGCTGCCTGACAGGCTGCAACCTTTATAGGACCCCTAGTCAGGGAAGCCCCGCCCACTAATCAGGGCTCAGCTTCTTTCCCAGCACAAAGCCCCTCCAAGCCTCTACACATACAGATACCACCAATACAAAACCAAACACACACAAATACCTTCTCCTCCAACAGAACTCCCACTCAAACTCCCCTGTTTACAGCTCTGTTTGCTAGCTCCTGTGCCGCTGCCTGACTGGCTGCTACCTTTATAGGACCCCTAGTCAGGGAAGCCCCGCCCCCTAATCAGGGCTCAGCTTCTCTCCCAGCACAAAGCCCTTACACATACAGATACTAACAATACAAATCCAAACACACACAAATACCTTCTACTCCAACAGAACTCCCACTCAAACTCCCCTGTTTACAGCTCTGTTTGCTAGCTCCTGTGCCGCTGCAGCTCTCTGTGCCGCTGCCTGACTGGCTGCTACCTTTATAGGACCCCTAGTCAGTGAAGCCCCGCCCCCTAATCAGGGCTCAGCTTCTGTCCCAGGACAAAGCCCCTACACACACAGATACTACCAATACAAAAGCAAACACACACAAATACCTTCTCCTCCAACAGAACTCCCACTCAAACTCCCCTGTTTACAGCTCTGTTTGATAGCTCCTGTGCCGCTGCCTGACAGGCTGCAACCTTTATAGGACCCCTAGTCAGGGAAGCCCCGCCCACTAATCAGGGCTCAGCTTCTCTCCCAGCACAAAGCCCATACACATACAGATACTAAGAATACAAAACCAAACACACACAGATACCTTCTACTCCAACAGAACTCCCTCTCAAACGCCCCTGTTTACAGCTCTGTTTGTTAGCTCCTGTGCTGCTGCCTGACTGGCTGCTACCTTTATAGGACCCCTAGCCAGGGAAGCCCCGCCCCCTAATCAGGGCTCAGCTTCTCTCCCAGGACAAAGACCCTACACATACAGATACTACCAATACAAAACAAAACACACACAAATACCTTCTACTCCAACAGAACTCCCACTCAAACTCCCCTGTTTACAGCTCTGTTTGCTAGCTCCTGTGCCGCTGCCTGACTGGCTGCAACCTTTATAGGACCCCTGGTCAGGGAAGCCCCGCCCACTAATCAGGGCTCAGCTTCTCTCCCAACACAAAGCCCCTACACATACAGATACTACCAATACAAAACCAAACACACACAAATACCTTCTCCTCCAACAGAACTCCCACTCAAACTCCCCTGTTTACAGCTCTGTTTGCTAGCTCCTGTGCCGCTGCCTGACTGGCTGCTACCTTTATAGGACCCGTAGGCAGTGAAGCCCCGCCCCCTAATCAGGGCTCAGCTTCTGTCCCAGCACAAAGCCCCTACACACACAGATACTACCAATACAAAACCAAACACACACACAAATACCTTCTCCACCAACAGAACTCCCACTCAAACTCCCCTGTTTACAGCTCTGTTTGCTAGCTCCTGTGCCGCTGCCTGACTGGCTGCTACCTTTATAGGACCCGTAGGCAGTGAAGCCCCGCCCCCTAATCAGGGCTCAGCTTCTCTCCCAGCACAAAGCCCCTGCACATACAGATACTACCAATACAAAACCAAACACACACACAAATACCTTCTCCACCAACAGAACTCCCACTCAAACTCCCCTGTTTACAGCTCTGTTTGCTAGCTCCTGTACCGCTGCCTGACTGGCTGCTACCTTTATAGGACCCCTAGTCAGTGAAGCCCCGCCCCCTAATCAGGGCTCAGCTTCTCTCCCAGCACAAAGGCCCTGCACATACAGATACCACCAATACAAAACCAAACACACACAAGTACCTTCTCCTCCAACAGAACTCCAACTCATACTCCCCTGTTTACAGCTCTGTTTGCTAGCTCCTGTGCCGCTGCCTGACTGGCTGCTACCTTTATAGGACCCCTACCCAGGGAAGCCCCGCTCCCTAATCAAGGCTCAGCTTCTCTCCCTGGACAAAGCCCCTACACATACAGATACTACCAATACAAAACCAAACACACACAAATACCTTCTCCTCCAACAGAACTCCCACTCAAACTCCCCTGTTTACACGACTGTTTGCTAGCTCCTGTGCCGCTGCCTGACTGGCTGCTACCTTTATAGGACCCCTAGTCAGGGAAGCCCCGCCCACTAATCAGGGCTCAGCTTCTTTCCCAGCACAAAGCCCCTCCAAGCCTCTACACATACAGATACCACCAATACAAAACCAAACACACACAAATACCTTCTCCTCCAACAGAACTTCCACTCAAACTCCCCTGTTTACAGCTCTGTTTGCTAGCTCCTGTGCCGCTGCCTGACTGGCTGCTACCTTTATAGGACCCCTAGTCAGGGAAGCCCCGCCCCCTAATCAGGGCTCATCTTCTGTCCCAGCACGAAGCCCCTACACATACAGATACTACCAATACAAAACCAAAGACACACACAAATACCTTCTCCTCCAACAGAACTCCCACTCAAACTCCCCTGTTTACAGCTCTGTTTGCTAGCTCCTGTGCCGCTGCCTGACTGGCTGCTACCTTTATAGGACCCCTAGTCAGGGAAGCCCCGCCCCCTAATCAGGGCTCAGCTTCTCTCCCAGCACAAAGCCCTTACACATACAGATACTAACAATACAAATCCAAACACACACAAATACCTTCTACTCCAACAGAACTCCCACTCAAACTCCCCTGTTTACAGCTCTGTTTGATAGCTCCTGTGCCGCTGCCTGACTGGCTGCAACCTTTATAGGACCCCTAGCCAGGGAAGCCCCGCCTCCTAATCAGGGCTCAGCTTCTCTCCCAGGACAAAGCCCCTACACATACAGATACCACCAATACGAAACCAAACACACACAAATACCTTCTCCTCCAACAGAACTCCCACTCAAAATCCCCTGTTTACAGCTCTGTTTGCTAGCTCCTGTGCCGCTGCCTGACTGGCTGCTACCTTTATAGGACCCCTAGTCAGGGAAGCCCCGCCCCCTAATCAGGGCTCAGCTTCTCTCCCAGCACAAAGCCCCTGCACATACAGATACCACCAATACAAAACCAAACACACACAAGTACCTTCTCCTCCAACAGAACTCCCACTCAAACTCCCCTGTTTAGAGCTCTGTTTGCTCACTCCTGTGCCGCTGCCTGACTGGCTGCTACCTTTATAGGACCCCTAGTCAGGGAAGCCCCGCCCCCTAATCAGGGCTCAGCTTCTCTCCCAGCACAAAGCCCCTACACATACAGATACCACCAACACAAAACCAAACACACACGAATACCTTCTCCTCCAACAGAACTCCCACTCCAACTCCCCTGTTTACAGCTCTGTTTGCTAGCTCCTGTGCCGCTGCCTGACTGGCTGCTACCTTTATAGGACCCCTAGCCAGGGAAGCCCCGCTCCCTAATCAGGGCTCAGCTTCTCTCCCAGGACAAAGCCCCTACACATACAGATACCACCAATACAAAACCAAACACACACAAGTACCTTCTCCTCCAACAGAACTCCCACTCAAACTCCCCTGTTTACAGCTCTGTTTGCTAGCTCCTGTGCCGCTGCCTGACTGGCTGCTACCTTTATAGGACCCCTACCCAGGGAAGCCCCGCCCCCTAATCAGGGCTCAGCTTCTCTCCCAGGACAAAGCCCCTACACATACAGATACCACCAATACAAAACCAAACACACACAAATACCTTCTCCTCCAACAGAACTCCCACTCAAACTCCCCTGTTTACAGCTCTGTTGGCTAGCTCCTGTGCCACTGCCTGACTGGCACATACCTTTCTAGGACCCCTAGTCAGTCAAGCCCCGCCCCCTAATCAGGGCTCAGCTTCTCTCCCAGCACAAAGCCCCTACACATACAGATACTGACAATGCAAAACCAAACACACACACAAATACCTTCTCCACCAACAGAACTCCCACTCAAACTCCCCTGTTTACAGCTCTGTTTGCTAGCTCCTGTGCCGCTGCCTGACTGGCTGCTACCTTTATTGGACCCCTAGTCAGGGAAGCCCCGCCCCCTAATAAGGGCTCAGCTTCTCTCCCAGCACAAAGCCCCTACACATACAGATACTACCAAAACAAAACCAAACACACACACACACACACACAAAAATACCTTCTCCTCCAACAGAACTCCCACTCAAACTCCCCTGTTTACAGCTCTGTTTGCAAGCTCCTGTGCCGCTGCAGCTGTCTGTGCCGCTGCCTGATTGGCTGCTACCTTTTTAGGACCCCTAGTCAGCGAAGCCCCGCCCCCTAATCAGGACTCAGCTTCTCTCCCAGCACAAAGCCCCTCCAAGCCTCTACACATACAGATACCACCAATACAAAACCAAACACACACACAAATACCTTTTCCTCCAACAGAACTCCCACTCAAACTCCCCTGTTTACAGCTCTGTTTGCTAGCTCCTGTGCCGCTGCCTGACTGGCTGCTATCTTTATAGGAACCCTAGTCAGGGAAGCCCCGCCCCCTAATCAGGGCTCAGCTTCTCTCCCAGCACAAAGCCCCGACACATACAGATACTACCAATACAAATCCAAACACACACACAAATACCTTCTCCTCCAACAGAACTCCCACTCAAACTCCCCTGTTTACAGCTCTGTTTGCTAGCTCCTGTGCCGCTGCAGCTGTCTGTGCCGCTGCCTGATTGGCTGCTACCTTTATAGGACCCCTAGTCAGGGAAGCCCCGCCCCCTAATCAGGGCTCAGCTTCTCTCCCAGCACAAAGCCCCGACACATACAGATACTACCAATACAAATCCAAACACACACACAAATACCTTCTCCTCCAACAGAACTCCCACTCAAACTCCCCTGTTTACATCTCTGTGTGCTAGCTCCTGTGCCGCTGCCTGACTGGCTGCTACCTTTATAGGACCCCTAGTCAGGGAAGCCCCGCCCCCTAATCAGGGCTCAGCTTCTCTCCCACCACAAAGCCTCTACACATACAAATACTACCAATACAAATCCAAACACACACAAATACCTTCTCCTCCAACAGAACTCCCACTCAAACTCCCCTGTTTAGAGCTCTGTTTGCTCACTCCTGTGCCGCTGCCTGACTGGCTGCTACCTTTATAGGACCCCTAGTCAGGGAAGCCCCGCCCCCTAATCAGGGCTCATCTTCTGTCCCAGCACAAAGCCCCTACACATACAGATACCACCAAAACAAAACCAAACACACACGAATACCTTCTCCTCCAACAGAACTCCCACTCCAACTCCCCTGTTTACAGCTCTGTTTGCTAGCTCCTGTGCCGCTGCCTGACTGGCTGCTACCTTTATAGGACCCCTACGCAGGGAAGCCCCGCTCCCTAATCAAGGCTCAGCTTCTCTCCCAGGACAAAGCCCCTACACATACAGATACTACCAATACAAAACCAAACACACACAAATACCTTCTCCTCCACCAGAACTCCCACTCAAACTCCCCTGTTTACAGCTCTGTTTGCTAGCTCCTGTGCCGCTGCAGCTGACTGGTTGCTACCTTTATAGGACCCCTAGTCAGTGAAGCCCCGCCCCCTAATCAGGGCTCAGCTTCTGTCCCAGCACAAAGCCCCTACACA
Source organism: Lepidochelys olivacea (assembly GCF_965140295.1). Taxonomy (NCBI): domain Eukaryota; kingdom Metazoa; phylum Chordata; order Testudines; family Cheloniidae; genus Lepidochelys; species Lepidochelys olivacea. The sequence continues at coordinate 4,402,956 of NC_140428.1, forward strand.
TACAGATACTACCAATACAAAACAAAACACACACAAATACCTTCTACTCCAACAGAACTCCCACTCAAACTGTCCTGTTTACAGCTCTGTTTGATAGCTCCTGTGCCGCTGCCTGACTGGCTGCAACCTTTATAGGACCCGTAGGCAGTGAAGCCCCGCCCCCTAATCAGTGCTCAGCTTCTCTCCCAGCACAAAGCCCCTACACATACAGATACTACCAATACAAAACCAAACACACACACAAATACCTTCTCCACCAACAGAACTCCCACTCAAACTCCCCTGTTTACAGCTCTGTTGGCTAGCTCCTGTGCCGCTGCCTGACTGGCTGCTACCTTTATAGGACCCGTAGGCAGTGAAGCCCCGCCCCCTAATCAGGGCTCAGCTTCTGTCCCAGCACAAAGCCCCGACACACACAGATACTACCAATACAAAACCAAACACACACACAAATACCTTCTCCACCAACAGAACTCCCACTCAAACTCCCCTGTTTACAGCTCTGTTGGCTAGCTCCTGTGCCGCTGCAGCTGTCTGTGCCGCTGCCTGATTGGCTGCTACCTTTATAGGACCCCTAGTCAGTGAAGCCCCGCCCCCTAATCAGGGCTCAGCTTCTCTCCCAGCGCAAAGCCCCTGCACATACAGATACCACCAATACAAAACCAAACACGCACAGGTACCTTCTCCTCCAACAGAACTCCCACTCAAACTCCCCTGTTTACAGCTCTGTTGGCTAGCTCCTCTGCCACTGCAGCATCTGTGCCGCTGCCTGACTGGCTGCTACCTTTATAGGACCCCTGGTCAGTGAAGCCCCGCACCCTAATCAGGGCTCAGCTTCTCTCCCAACACAAAGCCCCTACACATACAGATACTACCAATACAAAACCAAACACACACATATACCTTCTCCTTCAACAGAACTCCCACTCAAACTCCCCTGTTTACAGCTCTGTTTGCTAGCTCCTGTGCCGCTGCCTGACTGGCTGCGACCTTTATAGGACCCCTAGTCAGGGAAGCCCCGCCCCCTAATCAGGGCTCAGCTTCTCTCCCAGCACAAAGCCCCTGCACATACAGATACCACGAATACAAAACCAAACACACACAAGTACCTTCTCCTCCAACAGAACTCGCACTCAAACTCCCCTGTTTACAGCTCTGTTTGCTAGCTCCTGTGCCGCTGCCTGACTGGCTGCTACTTTTATAGGACCCCTAGTGAGGGAAGCCCCGCCCCCTAATCAGGGCTCAGATTCTCTCCCAGCACAAAGCCCCTCCACATACAGATACTACCAATACAAAACCAAACACCCAAAAATACCTTCTCCTCCAACAGAACTCCCACTCAAACTCCCCTGTTTACAGCTCTGTTGGCTAGCTCCTGTGCCGCTGCCTGACTGGCTGCTACCTTTATTGGACCCCTAGTCAGGGAAGCCCCGCCCCCTAATAAGGGCTCAGCTTCTCTCCCAGCACAAAGCCCCTACACATAAAGATACTAAGAATACAAAACCAAACACACACAAATACCTTCTCCTCCAACAGAACTCCCACTCAAACTCCCCGGCTTACAGCTTTGTTTGCTAGCTCCTGTGCCGCTGCAGCTGTCTGTGCGGCTGCCTGACTTGCTGCTACCTTTATAGGACCCCTAGTCAGGGAAGCCCCGCCCCCTAATCAGGGCTCAGCTTCTGTCCCAGCACAGAGCCCCTACACACACAGATACTACCAATACAAAACCAAACACACACAAATACCTTTTCCTCCACCAGAACTCCCACTCAAACTCCCCTGTTTACAGCTCTGTTTGCTAGCTCCTGTGCCGCTGCAGCTGTCTGTGCCGCTGCCTGACTGGTTGCTACCTTAATAGGACCCCTAGTCAGTGAAGCCCCGCCCAGTAATCAGGGCTCAGCTTCTGTCCCAGCAGAAAGCCCCTCCAAGCCTCTACACACACAGATACCACCAATACAAAACCAAACACACACACAAATACCTTCTACTCCAACAGAACTCCCACTCAAACTCCCCTGTTTACAGCTCTGTTTGATAGCTCCTGTGCCGCTGCCTGACTGGCTGCAACCTTTATAGGACCCCTAGTCAGGGAAGCCCCGCCCCCTAATCACGGCTCAGCTTCTCTCCCCGCACAAAGCCCCTACACATAAAGATACCACCAATACAAAACCAAAGACACACACAAATACCTTCTCCACCAACAGAACTCCCACTCAAACTCCCCTGTTTACAGCTCTGTTTGCTAGCTCCTGTGCCGCTGCCTGACTGGCTGCTACCTTTATAGGACCCCTAGTCAGGGAAGCCCCGCCCCCTAATCAGGGCTCAGATTCTCTCCCAGCACAAAGCCCCTCCACATACAGATACTACCAATACAAAACCAAACACCCACAAATACCTTCTCCTCCAACAGAACTCCCACTCAAACTCCCCTGTTTACAGCTCTGTTGGCTAGCTCCTGTGCCGCTGCCTGACTGGCTGCTACCTTTATTGGACCCCTAGTCAGGGAAGCCCCGCCCCCTAATCAGGGCTCAGCTTCTCTCCCAGCACAAAGCCCCTACACATACAGATACCACCAATACAAAACCAAACACACACAAATACCTTCTCCTCCAACAGAACTCCCACTCAAACTCCCCTGTTTACACCTCTGTTTGCTAGCTCCTGTGCCGCTGCAGCTGTCTGTGCCGTTGCCTGATTGGCTGCTACCTTTATAGGACCCCTAGTCAGGGAAGCCCCGCCCCCTAATCACGGCTCAGCTTCTCTCCCAGCACAAAGCCCCTCCACATACAGATACCACCAATACAAAACCAAACACACACAAGTACCTCCTACTCCAACAGAACTCCCACTCATACTCCCCTGTTTACAGCTCTGTTGGCTAGCTCCTGTGCCGCTGCAGCTGTCTGTGCCGCTGCCTGATTGGCTGCTACCTTTATAGAACCCCTAGTCAGTGAAGCCCCGCCCCCTAATCAGGGCTCAGCTTCTCTCCCAACACAAAGCCCCTACACATACAGATACTAACAATACAAAACCAAACACACACAAATACCTTCTCCTCCAACAGAACTCCCACTCAAACTCCCCGGCTAACAGCTCTGTTTGCTAGCTCCTGTGCCGCTGCAGCATCTGTGCCGCTGCCTGACTGGCTGCTACCTTAATAGGACCCCTGGTCAGTGAAGCCCCGCACCCTAATCAGGGCTCAGCTTCTCTCCCAACACAAAGCCCCTGCACATACAGATACTAACAATACAAAACCAAACACACACAAATACCTTCTCCTCCAACAGAACTCCCACTCAAACTCCCCTGTTTACAGCTCTGTTTGCTACCTCCTGTGACGCTGCCTGACTGGCTGCTACCTTTATAGGACCCCTAGCCAGGGAAGCCCCGCCCCCTAATCAGGGCTCAGCTTCTCTCCCAGGACAAAGACCCTACACATACAGATACCACCAATACAAAACCAAACACACACAAATACCTTCTACTCCAACAGAACTCCCACTCAAACTCCCCTGTTTACAGCTCTGTTTGCTAGCTCCTGTGCCGCTGCAGCTGTCTGTGCCGCTGCCTAACTGGCTGATACCTTTCTAGGACCCCTAGTCAGTGAAGCCCCGCCCCCTAATCACGGCTCAGCTTCTCTCCCAGCACAAAGCCCCTACACATACAGATACCACCAATACAAAACCAAACACACACAAGTACCTTCTACTCCAACAGAACTCCCACTCATACTCCCCTGTTTACAGCTCTGTTTGCTAGCTCCTGTGCCGCTGCAGCTGTCTGTTCCGCTGCCTGATTGGCTGCTATTTTTATAGGACCGCTAGTCAGTGAAGCCCCGCCCCCTAATCAGGACTCAGCTTCTCTCCCAGCACAAAGCCCCTCCAAGCCTCTACGCATACAGATACCACCAATACAAAGCCAAACACACACACAAATACCTTTTCCTCCAACAGAACTCCCACTCATACTCCCCTGTTTACAGCTCTGTTTGCTAGCTCCTGTGCCGCTGCCTGACTTGCTGCTACCTTTATAGGACCCCTAGTCAGGGAAGCCCCGCCCCCTAATCAGGGCTCAGCTTCTCTCCCAGCACAAAGCCCCTGCACATACAGATACCACCAATACAAAACCAAACACACACAAGTACCTTCTCCTCCAACAGAACTCGAACTCAAACTCCCCTGTTTACAGCTCTGTTTGCTAGCTCCTGTGCCGCTGCCTGACTGGCTGCTACCTTTATAGGACCCCTAGTCAGGGAAGCCCCGCCCCCTAATCAGGGCTCAGATTCTCTCCCAGCACAAAGCCCCTCCACATACAGATACTATCAATACAAAACCAAACACCCACAAATACCTTCTCCTCCAACAGAACTCCCACTCAAGCTCCCCTGTTTACAGCTCTGTTGGCTAGCTCCTGTGCCGCTGCCTGACTGGCTGCTACCTTTTTTGGACCCCTAGGCAGGGAAGCCCCGCCCCCTAATAAGGGCTCAGCTTCTCTCCCAGCACAAAGCCCCTGCACATACAGATACCACCAATACAAAACCAAACACACACAGGTACCTTCTCCTGAAACAGAACTCCCACTCAAACTCCCCTGTTTACAGCTCTGTTGGCTAGCTCCTGTGCCGCTGCAGCTGTCTGTGCCGCTGCCTGATTGGCTGCTACCTTTATAGGACCTCTAGTCAGTGAAGACCCGCCCCCTAATCAGGGCTCAGCTTCTCTCCCAGCAAAAAGCCCCTACACATACAGATATTACCAAAACAAAACCAAACACACACACACACACAAATACCTTCTCCTCCAACAGAACTCCCACTCAAACTCCCCTGTTTACAGCTCTGTTGGCTAGCTCCTGTGCCGCTGCCTGACTGGCTGCTACCTTTATAGGACCCCTAGTCAGGGAAGCCCCGCCCCCTAATCAGGGCTCAGCTTCTCTCCCAACACAAAGCCCCTACACATACAGATACTAAGAATACAAAACCAAACACACACAAATACCTTCTCCTCCAACAGAACTCCCACTCAAACTCCCCGGCTTACAGCTTTGTTTGCTAGCTCCTGTGCCGCTGCAGCTGTCTGTGCCGCTGCCTGACTGGCTGCTACCTTTATAGGACCCCTAGTCAGTGAAGCCCCGCCCCCTAATCAGGGCTCAGCTTCTCTCCCAGCACAAACCCCTGCACATACAGATACCACCAATACAAAACCAAACACACACAAGTACCTTCTCCTCCAACAGAACTCGCACTCAAACTCCCCTGTTTACAGCTCTGCTTGCTAGCTCCTGCGCCGCTTCCTGACTGGCTGCTACCTTTATAGGACCCCTAGTCAGGGAAGCCCCGCCCCCTAATCAGGGCTCAGATTCTCTCCCAGCACAAAGCCCCTCCACATACAGTTACTACCAATACAAAACCAAACACCTACAAATACCTTCTCCTCCAACAGAACTCCCACTCAAACTCCCCTGTTTACAGCTCTGTTGGCTAGCTCCTGTGCCGCTGCAGCTGTCTGTGCCGCTGCCTGACTTGCTGCTACCTTTATAGGACCCCAGTCAGTGAAGCCCCGCCCCCTGATCAGGGCTCATCTTCTCTCCCAGCACAAAGCCCCTACACATACAGATACTACCAATACAAAACCAAACACACACACAAATACCTTCTCCTCCAACAGAACTCCCACTCAAACTCCCCTGTTTACAGCACTGTTTGCTAGCTCCTGTGCCGCTGCCTGACTGGCTGCTACCTTTATAGGACCCCTAGTCAGTGAAGCCCCGCCCCCTAATCAGGGCTCAGCTTCTGTCCCAAGACAAAGCCCCTACACACACAGATACTACCAATACAAAAGCAAACACACACAAATACCTTCTCCTCCAACAGAACTCCCACTCAAACTCCCCTGTTTACAGCTCTGTTTGATAGCTCCTGTGCCGCTGCCTGACAGGCTGCAACCTTTATAGGACCCCTAGTCAGGGAAGCCCCGCCCACTCATCAGGGCTCAGCTTCTCTCCCAGCACAAAGCCCATACACATACAGATACTAAGAATACAAAACCAAACACACACAGATACCTTCTACTCCAACAGAACTCCCTCTCAAACGCCCCTGTTTACAGCTCTGTTTGATAGCTCCTGTGCCGCTGCCTGACTGGCTGCTACCTTTATAGGACCCCTAGCCAGGGAAGCCCCGCCCCCTAATCAGGGCTCAGCTTCTCTCCCAGGACAAAGACCCTACACATACAGATACTACCAATACAAAACAAAACACACACAAATACCTTCTACTCCAACAGAACTCCCACTCAAACTCCCCTGTTTACAGCTCTGTTTGCTAGCTCCTGTGCCGCTGCCTGACTGGCTGCAACCTTTATAGGACCCCTGGTCAGGGAAGCCCCGCCCACTAATCAGGGCTCAGCTTCTCTCCCAGCACAAAACCCCTACACATACAGATACTAACAATACAAAACCAAACACACACAAATACCTTCTCCTCCAACAGAACTCCCACTCAAACTCCCCTGTTTAAGCTCTGTTTGCTAGCTCCTGTGCCGCTGCAGCTGTCTGTGCGGCTGCCTGACTGGCTGCTACCTTTATAGGACCCGTAGGCAGTGAAGCCCCGCCCCCTAATCAGGGCTCAGCTTCTCTCCCAACACAAAGCCCCTACACATACAGATACTACCAATACAAAACCAAGCACACACACAAATACCTTCTCCACCAACAGAACTCCCACTCAAACTCCCCTGTTTACAGCTCTGTTTGCTAGCTCCTGTACCGCTGCCTGACTGGCTGCTACCTTTATAGGACCCCTAGTCAGTGAAGCCCCGCCCCCTAATCAGGGCTCAGCTTCTCTCCCAGCACAAAGGCCCTGCACATACAGATACCACCAATACAAAACCAAACACACACAAGTACCTTCTCCTCCAACAGAACTCCAACTCATACTCCCCTGTTTACAGCTCTGTTGGCTAGCTCCTCTGCCACTGCAGCATCTGTGCCGCTGCCTGACTGGCTGCTACCTTTCTAGGACCCCTAGTCAGGGAAGCCCCGCCCACTAATCAGGTCTCAGCTTCTCTCCCAGCACAAAGCCCATACACATACAGATACTAAGAATACAAAACCAAACACACACAGATACCTTCTACTCCAACAGAACTCCCACTCAAACTCCCCTGTTTACCGCTCTGTTTTCTAGCTCCTGTGCCGCTGCAGCTGTCTGTGCTGCTGCCTGACTGGCTGCTACCTTTCTAGGACCACTAGTCAGTGAAGCCCCGCCCCCTAATCAGGGCTCAGCTTCTCTCCCAGCAAAAAGCCCCTACACATACAGATACTACCAAAACAAAACCAAACACACACACACACACACACAAAAATACCTTCTCCTCCAACAGAACTCCCACTCAAACTCCCCTGTTTGCAGCTCTGTTTGCAAGCTCCTGTGCCGCTGCAGCTGTCTGTGCCGCTGCCTGATTGGCTGCTACCTTTTTAGGACCCCTAGTCAGCGAAGCCCCGCCCCCTAATCAGGACTCAGCTTCTCTCCCAGCACAAAGCCCCTCCAAGCCTCTACACATACAGATACCACCAATACAAAACCAAACACACACACAAATACCTTTTCCTCCAACAGAACTCCCACTCAAACTCCCCTGTTTACAGCTCTGTTTGCTAGCTCCTGTGCCGCTGCCTGACTGGCTGCTTCCTTTATAGGACCCCTACTCAGTCAAGCCCCGCCCACTAATCAGGGCTCAGCTTCTCTCCCAGCACAAAGCCCCGACACATACAGATACTACCAATACAAATCCAAACACACACAAATACCTTCTCCTCCAACAGAACTCCCACTCAAACTCCCCTGTTTACATCTCTGTGTGCTAGCTCCTGTGCCGCTGCCTGACTGGCTGCTACCTTTATAGGACCCCTAGTCAGGGAAGCCCCGCCCCCTAATCAGGGCTCAGCTTCTCTCCCACCACAAAGCCTCTACACATACAGATACCACCAACACAAAACCAAACACACACGAATACCTTCTCCTCCAACAGAACTCCCACTCCAACTCCCCTGTTTACAGCTCTGTTTGCTAGCTCCTGTGCCGCTGCCTGACTGGCTGCTACCTTTATAGGACCCCTACCCAGGGAAGCCCCGCTCCCTAATCAAGGCTCAGCTTCTCTCCCTGGACAAAGCCCCTACACATACAGATACTACCAATACAAAACCAAACACACACAAATACCTTCTCCTCCAACAGAACTCCCACTCAAACTGCCCTGTTTACACGACTGTTTGCTAGCTCCTGTGCCGCTGCCTGACTGGCTGCTACCTTTATAGGACCCCTAGCCAGGGAAGCCCCGCCCACTAATCAGGGCTCAGCTTCTTTCCCAGCACAAAGCCCCTCCAAGCCTCTACACATACAGATACCACCAATACAAAACCAAACACACACAAATACCTTCTCCTCCAACAGAACTTCCACTCAAACTCCCCTGTTTACAGCTCTGTTTGCTAGCTCCTGTGCCGCTGCCTGACTGGCTGCTACCTTTATAGGACCCCTAGTCAGGGAAGCCCCGCCCCCTAATCAGGGCTCATCTTCTGTCCCAGCACGAAGCCCCTACACATACAGATACTACCAATACAAAACCAAAGACACACACAAATACCTTCTCCTCCAACAGAACTCCCACTCAAACTCCCCTGTTTACAGCTCTGTTTGCTAGCTCCTGTGCCGCTGCCTGACTGGCTGCTACCTTTATAGGACCCCTAGTCAGGGAAGCCCCGCCCCCTAATCAGGGCTCAGCTTCTCTCCCAGCACAAAGCCCTTACACATACAGATACTAACAATACAAATCCAAACACACACAAATACCTTCTACTCCAACAGAACTCCCACTCAAACTCCCCTGTTTACAGCTCTGTTTGATAGCTCCTGTGCCGCTGCCTGACTGGCTGCTACCTTTATAGGACCCCTAGTCAGGGAAGCCCCGCCCCCTAATCACGGCTCAGCTTCTCTCCCAGCACAAAGCCCCTGCACATACAGATACCACCAATACAAAACCAAACACACACAAGTACCTTCTCCTCCAACAGAACTCCCAATCAAACTCCCCTGTTTACAGCTCTGTTTGCTAGCTCCTGTGCCGCTGCCTGACTGGCTGCTACCTTTATAGGACCCCTAGTCAGGGAAGCCCCGCCCCCTAATCAGGGCTCAGCTTCTCTCCCACCACAAAGCCTCTACACATACAAATACTACCAATACAAATCCAAACACACACAAATACCTTCTACTCCAACAGAACTCCCACTCAAACTCCCCTGTTTAGAGCTCTGTTTGCTCACTCCTGTGCCGCTGCCTGACTGGCTGCTACCTTTATAGGACCCCTAGTCAGGGAAGCCCCGCCCCCTAATCAGGGCTCAGCTTCTCTCCCACCACAAAGCCTCTACACATACAGATACCACCAACACAAAACCAAACACACACGAATACCTTCTCCTCCAACAGAACTCCCACTCCAACTCCCCTGTTTACAGCTCTGTTTGCTAGCTCCTGTGCCGCTGCCTGACTGGCTGCTACCTTTATAGGACCCCTACCCAGGGAAGCCCCGCTCCCTAATCAAGGCTCAGCTTCTCTCCCTGGACAAAGCCCCTACACATACAGATACTACCAATACAAAACCAAACACACACAAATACCTTCTCCTCCAACAGAACTCCCACTCAAACTGCCCTGTTTACACGACTGTTTGCTAGCTCCTGTGCCGCTGCCTGACTGGCTGCTACCTTTATAGGACCCCTAGCCAGGGAAGCCCCGCCCACTAATCAGGGCTCAGCTTCTTTCCCAGCACAAAGCCCCTCCAAGCCTCTACACATACAGATACCACCAATACAAAACCAAACACACACAAATACCTTCTCCTCCAACAGAACTTCCACTCAAACTCCCCTGTTTACAGCTCTGTTTGCTAGCTCCTGTGCCGCTGCCTGACTGGCTGCTACCTTTATAGGACCCCTAGTCAGGGAAGCCCCGCCCCCTAATCAGGGCTCATCTTCTGTCCCAGCACGAAGCCCCTACACATACAGATACTACCAATACAAAACCAAAGACACACACAAATACCTTCTCCTCCAACAGAACTCCCACTCAAACTCCCCTGTTTACAGCTCTGTTTGCTAGCTCCTGTGCCGCTGCCTGACTGGCTGCTACCTTTATAGGACCCCTAGTCAGGGAAGCCCCGCCCCCTAATCAGGGCTCAGCTTCTCTCCCAGCACAAAGCCCTTACACATACAGATACTAACAATACAAATCCAAACACACACAAATACCTTCTACTCCAACAGAACTCCCACTCAAACTCCCCTGTTTACAGCTCTGTTTGATAGCTCCTGTGCCGCTGCCTGACTGGCTGCTACCTTTATAGGACCCCTAGTCAGGGAAGCCCCGCCCCCTAATCACGGCTCAGCTTCTCTCCCAGCACAAAGCCCCTGCACATACAGATACCACCAATACAAAACCAAACACACACAAGTACCTTCTCCTCCAACAGAACTCCCAATCAAACTCCCCTGTTTACAGCTCTGTTTGCTAGCTCCTGTGCCGCTGCCTGACTGGCTGCTACCTTTATAGGACCCCTAGTCAGGGAAGCCCCGCCCCCTAATCAGGGCTCAGCTTCTCTCCCACCACAAAGCCTCTACACATACAAATACTACCAATACAAATCCAAACACACACAAATACCTTCTACTCCAACAGAACTCCCACTCAAACTCCCCTGTTTAGAGCTCTGTTTGCTCACTCCTGTGCCGCTGCCTGACTGGCTGCTACCTTTATAGGACCCCTAGTCAGGGAAGCCCCGCCCCCTAATCAGGGCTCAGCTTCTCTCCCAGCACAAAGCCCCTACACATACAGATACCACCAACACAAAACCAAACACACACGAATACCTTCTCCTCCAACAGAACTCCCACTCCAACTCCCCTGTTTACAGCTCTGTTTGCTAGCTCCTGTGCCGCTGCCTGACTGGCTGCTACCTTTATAGGACCCCTAGCCAGGGAAGCCCCGCTCCCTAATCAGGGCTCAGCTTCTCTCCCAGGACAAAGCCCCTACACATACAGATACCACCAATACAAAACCAAACACACACAAGTACCTTCTCCTCCAACAGAACTCCCACTCAAACTCCCCTGTTTACAGCTCTGTTTGCTAGCTCCTGTGCCGCTGCCTGACTGGCTGCTACCTTTATAGGACCCCTACCCAGGGAAGCCCCGCCCCCTAATCAGGGCTCAGCTTCTCTCCCAGGACAAAGCCCCTACACATACAGATACCACCAATACAAAACCAAACACACACAAATACCTTCTCCTCCAACAGAACTCCCACTCAAACTCCCCTGTTTACAGCTCTGTTTGCTAGCTCCTGTGCCGCTGCAGCTGTCTGTGCCGCTGCCTGACTGGCTGATACCTTTTTTGGACCCCTAGTCAGTGAAGCCCCGCCCCCTAATCACGGCTCAGCTTCTCTCCCAGCACAAAGCCCCTACACATACAGATACTACCAATACAAAACCAAACACACACCAATACCTTCTCCTCCAACAGAAATCCCACTCAAACTCCCCTGTTTACAGCTCTGTTGGCTAGCTCCTGTGCCACTGCCTGACTGGCACATACCTTTCTAGGACCCCTAGTCAGTCAAGCCCCGCCCCCTAATCAGGGCTCAGCTTCTCTCCCAGCACAAAGCCCCTACACATACAGATACTGACAATGCAAAACCAAACACACACACAAATACCTTCTCCACCAACAGAACTCCCACTCAAACTCCCCTGTTTACAGCTCTGTTTGCTAGCTCCTGTGCCGCTGCCTGAATGGCTGCTACCTTTATAGGACCCCTACCCAGGGAAGCCCCGCTCCCTAATCAAGGCTCAGCTTCTCTCCCAGGACAAAGCCCCTACACATACAGATACTACCAATACAAAACCAAACACACACAAATACCTTCTCCTCCACCAGAACTCCCACTCAAACTCCCCTGTTTACAGCTCTGTTTGCTAGCTCCTGTGCCGCTGCAGCTGACTGGTTGCTACCTTTATAGGACCCCTAGTCAGTGAAGCCCCGCCCCCTAATCAGGGCTCAGCTTCTGTCCCAGCACAAAGCCCCTACACATACAGATACTACCAATAGAAAACAAAACACACACAAATACCTTCTACTCCAACAGAACTCCCACTCAAACTGTCCTGTTTACAGCTCTGTTTGATAGCTCCTGTGCCGCTGCCTGACTGGCTGCAACCTTTATAGGACCCGTAGGCAGTGAAGCCCCGCCCCCTAATCAGTGCTCAGCTTCTCTCCCAGCACAAAGCCCCTACACATACAGATACTACCAATACAAAACCAAACACACACACAAATACCTTCTCCACCAACAGAACTCCCACTCAAACTCCGCTGTTTACAGCTCTGTTGGCTAGCTCCTGTGCCGCTGCCTGACTGGCTGCTACCTTTATAGGACCCGTAGGCAGTGAAGCCCCGCCCCCTAATCAGGGCTCAGCTTCTGTCCCAGCACAAAGCCCCGACACACACAGATACTACCAATACAAAACCAAACACACACACAAATACCTTCTCCACCAACAGAACTCCCACTCAAACTCCCCTGTTTACAGCTCTGTTGGCTAGCTCCTGTGCCGCTGCAGCTGTCTGTGCCGCTGCCTGATTGGCTGCTACCTTTATAGGACCCCTAGTCAGTGAAGCCCCGCCCCCTAATCAGGGCTCAGCTTCTCTCCCAGCGCAAAGCCCCTGCACATACAGATACCACCAATACAAAACCAAACACGCACAGGTACCTTCTCCTCCAACAGAACTCCCACTCAAACTGCCCTGTTTACAGCTCTGTTGGCTAGCTCCTGTGCCGCTGCAGCTGTCTGTGCCGCTGCCTGATTGGCTGCTACCTTTATAGGACCCCTAGTCAGGGAAGCCCCGCCCACTAATCAGGGCTCAGCTTCTCTCCCAGCACAAAGCCCATACACATACAGATACTAAGAATAGAAAACCAAACACACACAGATACCTTCTACTCCAACAGAACTCCCACTCATACTCCCCTGTTTACAGCTCTGTTTGATAGCTCCTGTGCCGCTGCCTGACTGGCTGCTACCTTTATAGGACCCCTAGTCAGTGAAGCCCCGCCCCCTAATCAGGGCTCAGCTTCTCTCCCAGCACAAAGGCCCTGCACATACAGATACCACCAATACAAAACCAAACACACACAAGTACCTTCTCCTCCAACAGAACTCCCACTCATACTCCCCTGTTTACAGCTCTGTTGGCTAGCTCCTCTGCCACTGCAGCATCTGTGCCGCTGCCTGACTGGCTGCTACCTTTATAGGGCCCCTGGTCAGTGAAGCCCCGCACCCTAATCAGGGCTCAGCTTCTCTCCCAACACAAAGCCCCTACACATACAGATACTACCAATACAAAACCAAACACACACATATACCTTCTCCTCCAACAGAACTCGCACTCAAACTCCCCTGTTTACAGCTCTGTTTGCTAGCTCCTGTGCCGCTGCCTGACTGGCTGCTACTTTTATAGGACCCCTAGTCAGGGAAGCCCCGCCCCCTAATCAGGGCTCAGATTCTCTCCCAGCACAAAGCCCCTCCACATACAGATACTACCAATACAAAACCAAACACCCACAAATACCTTCTCCTCCAACAGAACTCCCACTCAAACTCCCCTGTTTACAGCTCTGTTGGCTAGCTCCTGTGCCGCTGCCTGACTGGCTGCTACCTTTATTGGACCCCTAGTCAGGGAAGCCCCGCCCCCTAATAAGGGCTCAGCTTCTCTCCCAGCACAAAGCCCCTACACATAAAGATACTAAGAATACAAAACCAAACACACACAAATACCTTCTCCTCCAACAGAACTCCCACTCAAACTCCCCGGCTTACAGCTTTGTTTGCTAGCTCCTGTGCCGCTGCAGCTGTCTGTGCCGCTGCCTGACTGGCTGTTACCTTTATAGGACCCCTAGTCAGTGAAGCCCCGCCCCCTAATCAGGGCTCAGCTTCTGTCCCAGCACAGAGCCCCTACACACACAGATACTACCAATACAAAACCAAACACACACAAATACCTTTTCCTCCACCAGAACTCCCACTCAAACTCCCCTGTTTACAGCTCTGTTTGCTAGCTCCTGTGCCGCTGCAGCTGTCTGTGCCGCTGCCTGACTGGTTGCTACCTTTATAGGACCCCTAGTCAGTGAAGCCCCGCCCAGTAATCAGGGCTCAGCTTCTGTCCCAGCACAAAGCCCCTCCAAGCCTCTACACACACAGATACCACCAATACAAAACCAAACACACACACAAATACCTTCTACTCCAACAGAACTCCCACTCAAACTCCCCTGTTTACAGCTCTGTTTGATAGCTCCTGTGCCGCTGCCTGACTGGCTGCAACCTTTATAGGACCCCTAGTCAGGGAAGCCCCGCCCACTAATCAGGGCTCAGCTTCTCTCCCAGCACAAAGCCCCTAAACATACAGATACTAACAATACAAAACCAAACACACACAAATACCTTCTCCTCCAACAGAACTCCCACTCAAACTCCCCTGTTTACAGCTCTGTTTGCTAGCTCCTGTGCCGCTGCAGCTGTCTGTGCGGCTGCCTGACTGGCTGCTACCTTTATAGGACCCGTAGGCAGTGAAGCCCCGCCCCCTAATCAGGGCTCAGCTTCTCTCCCAGCACAAAGCCCCTACACATACAGATACTACCAATACAAAACCAAACACACACAAATACCTTCTCCTCCAACAGAACTCCCACTCAAACTCCCCTGTTTACAGCTCTGTTTGCTAGCTCCTGCTCCACTGCCTAACTGGCTGCTACCTTTATAGGACCCCTAGTCAGGGAAGCCCCGCCCCCTAATCACGGCTCAGCTTCTCTCCCAGCACAAAGCCCCTACACATAAAGATACTACCAATACAAAACCAAAGACACACACAAATACCTTCTCCACCAACAGAACTCCCACTCAAACTCCCCTGTTTACAGCTCTGTTTGCTAGCTCCTGTGCCGCTGCAGCTTTCTGTGCCGCTGCCTGACTGGCTGTTACCTTTATAGGACCCCTAGTCAGTGAAGCCCCGCCCCCTAATCAGGGCTCAGCTTGTGTCCCAGCACAGAGCCCCTACACACACAGATACTACCAATACAAAAGCAAACACACACAAATACCTTCTCCTCCAACAGAGCTCCAACTCAAACTCCCCTGTTTACAGCTCTGTTTGATAGCTCCTGTGCCGCTGCCTGACTGGCTGCAACCTTTATAGGACCCCTAGCCAGGGAAGCCCCGCCCCCTATTCAGGGCTCAGCTTCTCTCCCAGGACAAAGACCCTACACATACAGATACCACCAATACAAAACCAAACACACACAAGTACCTTCTACTCCAACAGAACTCCCACTCAAACTCCCCTGTTTACAGCTCTGTTTTCTAGCTCCTGTGCCGCTGCCTGACTGGCTGATACCTTTCTAGGACCCCTAGTCAGTGAAGCCCCGCCCCCTAATCAGGGCTCAGCTTCTCTCCCAGCAAAAAGCCCCTACACATACAGATACTACCAAAACAAAACCAAACACACACACACACACACACACAAATACCTTCTCCTCCAACAGAACTCCCACTCAAACTCCCCTGTTTACAGCTCTGTTTGCTAGCTCCTGTGCCGCTGCCTGACTGGCTGCTACCTTTATAGGACCCCTAGTCAGGGAAGCCCCGCCCCCTATTCAGGGCTCAGCTTCTCTCCCAGCACAAAGCCCCTGCACATACAGATACCACCAATACAAAACCAAACACACACAAGTACCTTCTCCTCCAACAGAACTCGCACTCAAACTCCCCTGTTTACAGCTCTGTTGGCTAGCTCCTGTGCCGCTGCCTGACTGGCTGCTACCTTTATAGGACCCCTAGTCAGGGAAGCCCCGCCCCCTAATCAGGGCTCAGATTCTCTCCCAGCACAAAGCCCCTCCACATACAGATACTACCAATACAAAACCAAACACCCACAAATACCTTCTCCTCCAACAGAACTCCCACTCAAACTCCCCTGTTTACAGCTCTGTTGGCTAGCTCCTGTGCCGCTGCCTGACTGGCTGCTACCTTTATTGGACCCCTAGTCAGGGAAGCCCCGCCCCCTAATCAGGGCTCAGCTTCTCTCCCAGCACAAAGCCCATACACATACAGATACTAAGAATACAAAACCAAACACACACAGATACCTTCTACTCCAACAGAACTCCCACTCAAACTCCCCTGTTTACAGCTCTGTTTGCTAGCTCCTGTGCCGCTGCCTGACTGGCTGCTACCTTTATAGGACCCCTAGCCAGGGAAGCCCCGCCCCCTAATCAGGGCTCAGCTTCTCTCCCAGGACAAAGACCCTACACATACAGATACCACCAATGCAAAACCAAACACACACAATTACCTTCTACTCCAACAGAACTCCCACTCAAACTCCCCTGTTTACAGCTCTGTTTGCTAGCTCCTGTGCCGCTGCAGCTGTCTGTGCCGCTGCCTGACTTGCTGCCACCTTTATAGGACCCCAGTCAGTGAAGCCCCGCCCCCTAATCAGGGCTCATCTTCTCTCCCAGCACAAAGCCTCTACACATACAGATACTACCGATACAAAACCAAACACACACAAATACCTTCTCCTCCAACAGAACTCCCACTCAAACTCCCCTGTTTACAGCTCTGTTTGCTAGCTCCTGTGCCACTGCCTGACTGGCTGCTACCTTTATAGGACCCCTAGTCAGGGAAGCCCCGCCCCCTAATCAGGGCTCAGCTTCTGTCCCAGCACAGAGCCCCTGCACATACAGATACCACCAATACAAAACCAAACACACACAAATACCTTTTCCTCCAACAGAACTCCCACTCAAACTCCCCTGTTTACAGCTCTGTTTGCTAGCTCCTGTGCCGCTGCCTGACTGGCTGCTACCTTTATAGGACCCCTAGTCAGGGAAGCCCCGCCCCCTAATCAGGGCTCAGCTTCTGTCCCAGCACAGAGCCCCTACACACACAGATACTACCAATACAAAACCAAACACACACAAATACCTTTTCCTCCAACAGAACTCCCACTCAAACTCCCCTGTTTACAGCTCTGTTTGCTAGCTCCTGTGCCGCTGCCTGACTGGCTGCTACCTTTATAGGACCCCTAGTCAGGGAAGCCCCGCCCCCTAATCAGGGCTCAGCTTCTCTCCCAGCACAAAGCCCCTGCACATACAGATACCACCAATACAAAACCAAACACACACAAGTACCTTCTCCTCCAACAGAACTCCCACTCATACTCCCCTGTTTACAGCTCTGTTGGCTAGCTCCTCTGCCACTGCAGCATCTGTGCCGCTGCCTGACTGGCTGCTACCTTAATAGGACCCCTGGTCTGTGAAGCCCCGCACCCTAATCAGGGCTCAGCTTCTCTCCCAACACAAAGCCCCTGCACATACAGATACTAACAATACAAAACCAAACACACACAAATACCTTCTCCTCCAACAGAACTCCCATTCAAACTCCCCTGTTTACAGCTCTGTTTGCTACCTCCTGTGACGCTGCCTGACTGGCTGCAACCTTTATAGGACCCCTAGTCAGTGAAGCCCCGCCCCCTAATGAGGGCTCAGCTTCTGTCCCAGCACAAAGCCCCTACACACACAGATACTACCAATACAAAACCAAACACACACAAATACCTTCTACTCCAACAGAACTCCCACTCAAACGCCCTTGTTTACAGCTCTGTTTGATAGCTCCTGTGCCGCTGCCTGACTGGCTGCAACCTTTATAGGACCCCTAGTCAGTGAAGCCCCGCCCCCTAATCAGGGCTCAGCTTCTCTCCCAGCACAAAGCCCATACACATACAGATACTAAGAATACAAAACCAAACACACACAGATACCTTCTACTCCAACAGAACTCCCACTCAAACTCCCCTGTTTACACCTCTGTTTGCTAGCTCCTGTGCCGCTGCAGCTGTCTGTGCCGCTGCCTGACTGGCTGATACCTTTCTAGGACCCCTAGTCAGTGAAGCCCCGCCCCCTAATCACGGCTCAGCTTCTCTCCCAGCACAAAGCCCCTACACATACAGATACCACCAATACAAAACCAAACACACACAAGTACCTTCTCCTCCAACAGAACTCCCACTCATACTCCCCTGTTTACAGCTCTGTTGGCTAGCTCCTGTGCCGCTGCAGCTGTCTGTTCCGCTGCCTGATTGGCTGCTATTTTTATAGGACCGCTAGTCAGTGAAGCCCCGCCCCCTAATCAGGACTCAGCTTCTCTCCCAGCACAAAGCCCCTCCAAGCCTCTACACATACAGATACCACCAATACAAAGCCAAACACACACACAAATACCTTTTCCTCCAACAGAACTCCCACTCAAACTCCCCTGTTTACAGCTCTGCTTGCTAGCTCCTGTGCCGCTGCCTGACTGGCTGCTACCTTTATAGGACCCCTAGTCAGTGAAGCCCCGCCCCCTAATCAGGGCTCAGCTTCTCTCCCAGCACAAAGGCCCTGCACATACAGATACCACCAATACAAAACCAAACACACACAAGTACCTTCTCCTCCAACAGAACTCCCACTCATACTCCCCTGTTTACAGCTCTGTTGGCTAGCTCCTGTGCCGCTGCCTGACTGGCTGCTACCTTTATAGGACCCCTAGTCAGGGAAGCCCCGCCCCCTAATCAGGGCTCAGATTCTCTCCCAGCACAAAGCCCCTCCACATACAGATACTACCAATACAAAACCAAACACCCACAAATACCTTCTCCTCCAACAGAACTCCCACTCAAACTCCCCTGTTTACAGCTCTGTTGGCTAGCTCCTGTGCCGCTGCCTGACTGGCTGCTACCTTTATTGGACCCCTAGTCAGGGAAGCCCCGCCCCCTAATCAGGGCTCAGCTTCTCTCCCAGCACAAAGCCCCTACACATACAGATATTACCAAAACAAAACCAAACACACACACACACACACAAATACCTTCTCCTCCAACAGAACTCCCACTCAAACTCCCCTGTTTACACCTCTGTTTGCTAGCTCCTGTGCCGCTGCAGCTGTCTGTGCCGCTGCCTGATTGGCTGATACCTTTCTAGGACCCCTAGTCAGTGAAGCCCCGCCCCCTAATCACGGCTCAGCTTCTCTCCCAGCACAAAGCCCCTACACATACAGATACCACCAATACAAAACCAAACACACACAAGTACCTTCTCCTCCAACAGAACTCCCACTCATACTCCCCTGTTTACAGCTCTGTTGGCTAGCTTCTGTGCCGCTGCAGCTGTCTGTTCCGCTGCCTGATTGGCTGCTATTTTTATAGGACCGCTAGTCAGTGAAGCCCCGCCCCCTAATCAGGACTCAGCTTCTCTCCCAGCACAAAGCCCCTCCAAGCCTCTACACATACAGATACCACCAATACAAAGCCAAACACACACACAAATACCTTTTCCTCCAACAGAACTCCCACTCAAACTCCCCTGTTTACACCTCTGCTTGCTAGCTCCTGTGCCGCTGCCTGACTGGCTGCTACCTTTATAGGACCCCTAGTCAGTGAAGCCCCGCCCCCTAATCAGGGCTCAGCTTCTCTCCCAGCACAAAGGCCCTGCACATACAGATACCACCAATACAAAACCAAACACACACAAGTACCTTCTCCTCCAACAGAACTCCCACTCATACTCCCCTGTTTACAGCTCTGTTGGCTAGCTCCTCTGCCACTGCAGCATCTGTGGCGCTGCCTGACTGGCTGCTACCTTTATAGGACCCCTGGTCAGTGAAGCCCCGCACCCTAATCAGGGCTCAGCTTCTCTCCCAACACAAAGCCCCTACACATACAGATACTACCAATACAAAACCAAACACACACAAATACCTTCTCCTCCAACAGAACTCCCACTCAAACTCCCCTGTTTACAGCTCTGTTTGCTAGCTCCTGTGCCGCTGCCTGACTGGCTGCTACCTTTATAGGACCCCTAGTCAGGGAAGCCCCGCCCCCTAATCAGGGCTCAGATTCTCTCCCAGCACAAAGCCCCTGCACATACAGATACCACGAATACAAAACCAAACACACACAAGTACCTTCTCCTCCAACAGAACTCGCACTCAAACTCCCCTGTTTACAGCTCTGTTTGCTAGCTCCTGTGCCGCTGCCTGACTGGCTGCTACTTTTATAGGACCCCTAGTCAGGGAAGCCCCGCCCCCTAATCAGGGCTCAGATTCTCTCCCAGCACAAAGCCCCTCCACATACAGATACTACCAATACAAAAACAAACACCCACAAATACCTTCTCCTCCAACAGAACTCCCACTCAAGCTCCCCTGTTTACAGCTCTGTTGGCTAGCTCCTGTGCCGCTGCCTGACTGGCTGCTACCTTTATTGGACCCCTAGTCAGGGAAGCCCCGCCCCCTAATAAGGGCTCAGCTTCTCTCCCAGCACAAAGCCCCTACACATACAGATACCACCAATACAAAACCAAACACACACAAATACCTTCTCCTCCAACAGAACTCCCACTCAAACTCCCCTGTTTACACCTCTGTTTGCTAGCTCCTGTGCCGCTGCCTGACTGGCTGCTACTTTTATAGGACCCCTAGTCAGGGAAGCCCCGCCCCCTAATCAGGGCTCAGCTTCTCTCCCAACACAAAGCCCCTACACATAAAGATACTAAGAATACAAAACCAAACACACACAAATACCTTCTCCTCCAACAGAACTCCCACTCAAACTCCCCGGCTTACAGCTTTGTTTGCTAGCTCCTGTGCCGCTGCAGCTGTCTGTGCCGCTGCCTGACTGGATGATACCTTTATAGGACCCCTAGTCAGTGAAGCCCCGCCCCCTAATCAGGGCTCAGCTTCTGTCCCAGCACAGAGCCCCTACACACACAGATACTACCAATACAAAACCAAACACACACAAATACCTTTTCCTCCAACAGAACTCCCACTCAAACTCCCCTGTTTACAGCTCTGTTTGCTAGCTCCTGTGCCGCTGCCTGACTGGCTGCTACCTTTATAGGACCCCTAGTCAGGGAAGCCCCGCCCCCTAATCAGGGCTCAGCTTCTCTCCCAGCACAAAGCCCCTGCACATACAGATACCACCAATACAAAACCAGACACACACAAGTACCTTCTCCTCCAACAGAACTCGCACTCAAACTCCCCTGTTTACAGCTCTGTTTGCTAGCTCCTGTGCCGCTGCCTGACTGGCTGCTACCTTTATAGGACCCCTAGTCAGGGAAGCCCCGCCCCCTAATCAGGGCTCAGATTCTCTCCCAGCACAAAGCCCCTCCACATACAGATACTATCAATACAAAACCAAACACCCACAAATACCTTCTCCTCCAACAGAACTCCCACTCAAACTCCCCTGTTTACAGCTCTGTTGGCTAGCTCCTGTGCCGCTGCCTGACTGGCTGCTACCTTTTTTGGACCCCTAGTCAGGGAAGCCCCGCCCCCTAAAAAGGGCTCAGCTTCTCTCCCAGCACAAAGCCCCTGCACATACAGATACCACCAATACAAAACCAAACACACACAAATACCTTTTCCTCCACCAGAACTCCCACTCAAACTCCCCTGTTTACAGCTCTGTTTGCTAGCTCCTGTGCCGCTGCAGCTGTCTGTGCCGCTGCCTGACTGGTTGCTACCTTTATAGGACCCCTAGTCAGTGAAGCCCCGCCCAGTAATCAGGGCTCAGCTTCTGTCCCAGCACAAAGCCCCTCCAAGCCTCTACACACACAGATACCACCAATACAAAACCAAACACACACACAAATACCTTCTACTCCAACAGAACTCCCACTCAAACTCCCCTGTTTACAGCTCTGTTTGATAGCTCCTGTGCCGCTGCCTGACTGGCTGCAACCTTTATAGGACCCCTAGTCAGGGAAGCCCCGCCCACTAATCAGGGCTCAGCTTCTCTCCCAGCACAAAGCCCCTAAACATACAGATACTAACAATACAAAACCAAACACACACAAATACCTTCTCCTCCAACAGAACTCCCACTCAAACTCCCCTGTTTACAGCTCTGTTTGCTAGCTCCTGTGCCGCTGCAGCTGTCTGTGCGGCTGCCTGACTGGCTGCTACCTTTATAGGACCCGTAGGCAGTGAAGCCCCGCCCCCTAATCAGGGCTCAGCTTCTCTCCCAGCACAAAGCCCCTACACATACAGATACTACCAATACAAAACCAAACACACACAAATACCTTCTCCTCCAACAGAACTCCCACTCAAACTCCCCTGTTTACAGCTCTGTTTGCTAGCTCCTGCTCCACTGCCTAACTGGCTGCTACCTTTATAGGACCCCTAGTCAGGGAAGCCCCGCCCCCTAATCACGGCTCAGCTTCTCTCCCAGCACAAAGCCCCTACACATAAAGATACTACCAATACAAAACCAAAGACACACACAAATACCTTCTCCACCAACAGAACTCCCACTCAAACTCCCCTGTTTACAGCTCTGTTTGCTAGCTCCTGTGCCGCTGCAGCTTTCTGTGCCGCTGCCTGACTGGCTGTTACCTTTATAGGACCCCTAGTCAGTGAAGCCCCGCCCCCTAATCAGGGCTCAGCTTGTGTCCCAGCACAGAGCCCCTACACACACAGATACTACCAATACAAAAGCAAACACACACAAATACCTTCTCCTCCAACAGAGCTCCAACTCAAACTCCCCTGTTTACAGCTCTGTTTGATAGCTCCTGTGCCGCTGCCTGACTGGCTGCAACCTTTATAGGACCCCTAGCCAGGGAAGCCCCGCCCCCTATTCAGGGCTCAGCTTCTCTCCCAGGACAAAGACCCTACACATACAGATACCACCAATACAAAACCAAACACACACAAGTACCTTCTACTCCAACAGAACTCCCACTCAAACTCCCCTGTTTACAGCTCTGTTTTCTAGCTCCTGTGCCGCTGCCTGACTGGCTGATACCTTTCTAGGACCCCTAGTCAGTGAAGCCCCGCCCCCTAATCAGGGCTCAGCTTCTCTCCCAGCAAAAAGCCCCTACACATACAGATACTACCAAAACAAAACCAAACACACACACACACACACACACAAATACCTTCTCCTCCAACAGAACTCCCACTCAAACTCCCCTGTTTACAGCTCTGTTTGCTAGCTCCTGTGCCGCTGCCTGACTGGCTGCTACCTTTATAGGACCCCTAGTCAGGGAAGCCCCGCCCCCTATTCAGGGCTCAGCTTCTCTCCCAGCACAAAGCCCCTGCACATACAGATACCACCAATACAAAACCAAACACACACAAGTACCTTCTCCTCCAACAGAACTCGCACTCAAACTCCCCTGTTTACAGCTCTGTTGGCTAGCTCCTGTGCCGCTGCCTGACTGGCTGCTACCTTTATAGGACCCCTAGTCAGGGAAGCCCCGCCCCCTAATCAGGGCTCAGATTCTCTCCCAGCACAAAGCCCCTCCACATACAGATACTACCAATACAAAACCAAACACCCACAAATACCTTCTCCTCCAACAGAACTCCCACTCAAACTCCCCTGTTTACAGCTCTGTTGGCTAGCTCCTGTGCCGCTGCCTGACTGGCTGCTACCTTTATTGGACCCCTAGTCAGGGAAGCCCCGCCCCCTAATCAGGGCTCAGCTTCTCTCCCAGCACAAAGCCCATACACATACAGATACTAAGAATACAAAACCAAACACACACAGATACCTTCTACTCCAACAGAACTCCCACTCAAACTCCCCTGTTTACAGCTCTGTTTGCTAGCTCCTGTGCCGCTGCCTGACTGGCTGCTACCTTTATAGGACCCCTAGCCAGGGAAGCCCCGCCCCCTAATCAGGGCTCAGCTTCTCTCCCAGGACAAAGACCCTACACATACAGATACCACCAATGCAAAACCAAACACACACAATTACCTTCTACTCCAACAGAACTCCCACTCAAACTCCCCTGTTTACAGCTCTGTTTGCTAGCTCCTGTGCCGCTGCAGCTGTCTGTGCCGCTGCCTGACTTGCTGCCACCTTTATAGGACCCCAGTCAGTGAAGCCCCGCCCCCTAATCAGGGCTCATCTTCTCTCCCAGCACAAAGCCTCTACACATACAGATACTACCGATACAAAACCAAACACACACAAATACCTTCTCCTCCAACAGAACTCCCACTCAAACTCCCCTGTTTACAGCTCTGTTTGCTAGCTCCTGTGCCACTGCCTGACTGGCTGCTACCTTTATAGGACCCCTAGTCAGGGAAGCCCCGCCCCCTAATCAGGGCTCAGCTTCTGTCCCAGCACAGAGCCCCTGCACATACAGATACCACCAATACAAAACCAAACACACACAAATACCTTTTCCTCCAACAGAACTCCCACTCAAACTCCCCTGTTTACAGCTCTGTTTGCTAGCTCCTGTGCCGCTGCCTGACTGGCTGCTACCTTTATAGGACCCCTAGTCAGGGAAGCCCCGCCCCCTAATCAGGGCTCAGCTTCTGTCCCAGCACAGAGCCCCTACACACACAGATACTACCAATACAAAACCAAACACACACAAATACCTTTTCCTCCAACAGAACTCCCACTCAAACTCCCCTGTTTACAGCTCTGTTTGCTAGCTCCTGTGCCGCTGCCTGACTGGCTGCTACCTTTATAGGACCCCTAGTCAGGGAAGCCCCGCCCCCTAATCAGGGCTCAGCTTCTCTCCCAGCACAAAGCCCCTGCACATACAGATACCACCAATACAAAACCAAACACACACAAGTACCTTCTCCTCCAACAGAACTCCCACTCATACTCCCCTGTTTACAGCTCTGTTGGCTAGCTCCTCTGCCACTGCAGCATCTGTGCCGCTGCCTGACTGGCTGCTACCTTAATAGGACCCCTGGTCTGTGAAGCCCCGCACCCTAATCAGGGCTCAGCTTCTCTCCCAACACAAAGCCCCTGCACATACAGATACTAACAATACAAAACCAAACACACACAAATACCTTCTCCTCCAACAGAACTCCCATTCAAACTCCCCTGTTTACAGCTCTGTTTGCTACCTCCTGTGACGCTGCCTGACTGGCTGCAACCTTTATAGGACCCCTAGTCAGTGAAGCCCCGCCCCCTAATGAGGGCTCAGCTTCTGTCCCAGCACAAAGCCCCTACACACACAGATACTACCAATACAAAACCAAACACACACAAATACCTTCTACTCCAACAGAACTCCCACTCAAACGCCCTTGTTTACAGCTCTGTTTGATAGCTCCTGTGCCGCTGCCTGACTGGCTGCAACCTTTATAGGACCCCTAGTCAGTGAAGCCCCGCCCCCTAATCAGGGCTCAGCTTCTCTCCCAGCACAAAGCCCATACACATACAGATACTAAGAATACAAAACCAAACACACACAGATACCTTCTACTCCAACAGAACTCCCACTCAAACTCCCCTGTTTACACCTCTGTTTGCTAGCTCCTGTGCCGCTGCAGCTGTCTGTGCCGCTGCCTGACTGGCTGATACCTTTCTAGGACCCCTAGTCAGTGAAGCCCCGCCCCCTAATCACGGCTCAGCTTCTCTCCCAGCACAAAGCCCCTACACATACAGATACCACCAATACAAAACCAAACACACACAAGTACCTTCTCCTCCAACAGAACTCCCACTCATACTCCCCTGTTTACAGCTCTGTTGGCTAGCTCCTGTGCCGCTGCAGCTGTCTGTTCCGCTGCCTGATTGGCTGCTATTTTTATAGGACCGCTAGTCAGTGAAGCCCCGCCCCCTAATCAGGACTCAGCTTCTCTCCCAGCACAAAGCCCCTCCAAGCCTCTACACATACAGATACCACCAATACAAAGCCAAACACACACACAAATACCTTTTCCTCCAACAGAACTCCCACTCAAACTCCCCTGTTTACAGCTCTGCTTGCTAGCTCCTGTGCCGCTGCCTGACTGGCTGCTACCTTTATAGGACCCCTAGTCAGTGAAGCCCCGCCCCCTAATCAGGGCTCAGCTTCTCTCCCAGCACAAAGGCCCTGCACATACAGATACCACCAATACAAAACCAAACACACACAAGTACCTTCTCCTCCAACAGAACTCCCACTCATACTCCCCTGTTTACAGCTCTGTTGGCTAGCTCCTCTGCCACTGCAGCATCTGTGGCGCTGCCTGACTGGCTGCTACCTTTATAGGACCCCTGGTCAGTGAAGCCCCGCACCCTAATCAGGGCTCAGCTTCTCTCCCAACACAAAGCCCCTACACATACAGATACTACCAATACAAAACCAAACACACACAAATACCTTCTCCTCCAACAGAACTCCCACTCAAACTCCCCTGTTTACAGCTCTGTTTGCTAGCTCCTGTGCCGCTGCCTGACTGGCTGCTACCTTTATAGGACCCCTAGTCAGGGAAGCCCCGCCCCCTAATCAGGGCTCAGCTTCTCTCCCAGCACAAAGCCCCTGCACATACAGATACCACGAATACAAAACCAAACACACACAAGTACCTTCTCCTCCAACAGAACTCGCACTCAAACTCCCCTGTTTACAGCTCTGTTTGCTAGCTCCTGTGCCGCTGCCTGACTGGCTGCTACTTTTATAGGACCCCTAGTCAGGGAAGCCCCGCCCCCTAATCAGGGCTCAGATTCTCTCCCAGCACAAAGCCCCACCACATACAGATACTACCAATACAAAAACAAACACCCACAAATACCTTCTCCTCCAACAGAACTCCCACTCAAGCTCCCCTGTTTACAGCTCTGTTGGCTAGCTCCTGTGCCGCTGCCTGACTGGCTGCTACCTTTATTGGACCCCTAGTCAGGGAAGCCCCGCCCCCTAATAAGGGCTCAGCTTCTCTCCCAGCACAAAGCCCCTACACATACAGATACCACCAATACAAAACCAAACACACACAAATACCTTCTCCTCCAACAGAACTCCCACTCAAACTCCCCTGTTTACACCTCTGTTTGCTAGCTCCTGTGCCGCTGCCTGACTGGCTGCTACTTTTATAGGACCCCTAGTCAGGGAAGCCCCGCCCCCTAATCAGGGCTCAGCTTCTCTCCCAACACAAAGCCCCTACACATAAAGATACTAAGAATACAAAACCAAACACACACAAATACCTTCTCCTCCAACAGAACTCCCACTCAAACTCCCCGGCTTACAGCTTTGTTTGCTAGCTCCTGTGCCGCTGCAGCTGTCTGTGCCGCTGCCTGACAGGCTGCTACCTTTATAAGACCCCTAGTCAGTGAAGCCCCGCCCCCTAATCAGGGCTCAGCTTCTGTCCCAGCACAAAGCCCCTACACACACAGATACTACCAATACAAAAGCAAACACACACAAATACCTTCTCCTCCAACAGAACTCCCAATTCAACTCCCCTGTTTACAGCTCTGTTTGCTAGCTCCTGTGCCGCTGCCTGACTGGCTGCTACCTTTATTGGACCCCTAGTCAGGGAAGCCCCGCCCCCTAATAAGGGCTCAGCTTCTCTCCCAGCACAAAGCCCCTGCACATACAGATACTACCAATACAAAACCAAACACACACAGGTACCTTCTCCTCCAACAGAACTCCCACTCAAACTCCCCTGTTTACAGCTCTGTTGGCTAGCTCCTGTGCCGCTGCAGCTGTCTGTGCCGCTGCCTGATTGGCTGCTCCCTTTATAGGACCTCTAGTCAGTGAAGACCCGCCCCCTAATCAGGGCTCAGCTTCTCTCCCAGCAAAAAGCCCCTACACATACAGATATTACCAAAACAAAACCAAACACACACACACACACACACACACAAATACCTTCTCCTCCAACAGAACTCCCACTCAAACTCCCCTGTTTACAGCTCTGTTGGCTAGCTCCTGTGCCGCTGCAGCTGTCTGTGCCGCTGCCTGACTTGCTGCTACCTTTATAGGACCCCAGTCAGTGAAGCCCCGGCCCCTAATCAGGGCTCATCTTCTCTCCCAGCACAAAGCCTCTACACATACAGATACTACCGATACAAAACCAAACACACACAAATACCTACTCCTCCAACAGAACTCCCACTCCAACTCCCCTGTTTACAGCTCTGTTTGCTAGCTCCTGTGCCGCTGCAGCTGTCTGTGCGGCTGCCTGACTGGCTGCTACCTTTATAGGACCCCTAGTCAGGGAAGCCCCGCCCCCTATTCAGGGCTCAGCTTCTCTCCCAGCACAAAGCCCCTGCACATACAGATACCACCAATACAAAACCAAACACACACAAGTACCTTCTCCTCCAACAGAACTCGCACTCAAACTCCCCTGTTTACAGCTCTGTTGGCTAGCTCCTGTGCCGCTGCCTGACTGGCTGCTACCTTTATAGGACCCCTAGTCAGGGAAGCCCCGCCCCCTATTCAGGGCTCAGCTTCTCTCCCAGCACAAAGCCCCTGCACATACAGATACCACCAATACAAAACCAAACACACACAAGTACCTTCTCCTCCAACAGAACTCGCACTCAAACTCCCCTGTTTACAGCTCTGTTGGCTAGCTCCTGTGCCGCTGCCTGACTGGCTGCTACCTTTATAGGACCCCTAGTCAGGGAAGCCCCGCCCCCTAATCAGGGCTCAGATTCTCTCCCAGCACAAAGCCCCTCCACATACAGATACTACCAATACAAAACCAAACACCCACAAATACCTTCTCCTCCAACAGAACTCCCACTCAAACTCCCCTGTTTACAGCTCTGTTGGCTAGCTCCTGTGCCGCTGCCTGACTGGCTGCTACCTTTATTGGACCCCTAGTCAGGGAAGCCCCGCCCCCTAATCAGGGCTCAGCTTCTCTCCCAGCACAAAGCCCCTACACATACAGATATTACCAAAACAAAACCAAACACACACACACACACACAAATACCTTCTCCTCCAACAGAACTCCCACTCAAACTCCCCTGTTTACACCTCTGTTTGCTAGCTCCTGTGCCGCTGCAGCTGTCTGTGCCGCTGCCTGATTGGCTGATACCTTTCTAGGACCCCTAGTCAGTGAAGCCCCGCCCCCTAATCACGGCTCAGCTTCTCTCCCAGCACAAAGCCCCTACACATACAGATACCACCAATACAAAACCAAACACACACAAGTACCTTCTCCTCCAACAGAACTCCCACTCATACTCCCCTGTTTACAGCTCTGTTGGCTAGCTTCTGTGCCGCTGCAGCTGTCTGTTCCGCTGCCTGATTGGCTGCTATTTTTATAGGACCGCTAGTCAGTGAAGCCCCGCCCCCTAATCAGGACTCAGCTTCTCTCCCAGCACAAAGCCCCTCCAAGCCTCTACACATACAGATACCACCAATACAAAGCCAAACACACACACAAATACCTTTTCCTCCAACAGAACTCCCACTCAAACTCCCCTGTTTACACCTCTGCTTGCTAGCTCCTGTGCCGCTGCCTGACTGGCTGCTACCTTTATAGGACCCCTAGTCAGTGAAGCCCCGCCCCCTAATCAGGGCTCAGCTTCTCTCCCAGCACAAAGGCCCTGCACATACAGATACCACCAATACAAAACCAAACACACACAAGTACCTTCTCCTCCAACAGAACTCCCACTCATACTCCCCTGTTTACAGCTCTGTTGGCTAGCTCCTCTGCCACTGCAGCATCTGTGGCGCTGCCTGACTGGCTGCTACCTTTATAGGACCCCTGGTCAGTGAAGCCCCGCACCCTAATCAGGGCTCAGCTTCTCTCCCAACACAAAGCCCCTACACATACAGATACTACCAATACAAAACCAAACACACACAAATACCTTCTCCTCCAACAGAACTCCCACTCAAACTCCCCTGTTTACAGCTCTGTTTGCTAGCTCCTGTGCCGCTGCCTGACTGGCTGCTACCTTTATAGGACCCCTAGTCAGGGAAGCCCCGCCCCCTAATCAGGGCTCAGATTCTCTCCCAGCACAAAGCCCCTGCACATACAGATACCACGAATACAAAACCAAACACACACAAGTACCTTCTCCTCCAACAGAACTCGCACTCAAACTCCCCTGTTTACAGCTCTGTTTGCTAGCTCCTGTGCCGCTGCCTGACTGGCTGCTACTTTTATAGGACCCCTAGTCAGGGAAGCCCCGCCCCCTAATCAGGGCTCAGATTCTCTCCCAGCACAAAGCCCCTCCACATACAGATACTACCAATACAAAAACAAACACCCACAAATACCTTCTCCTCCAACAGAACTCCCACTCAAGCTCCCCTGTTTACAGCTCTGTTGGCTAGCTCCTGTGCCGCTGCCTGACTGGCTGCTACCTTTATTGGACCCCTAGTCAGGGAAGCCCCGCCCCCTAATAAGGGCTCAGCTTCTCTCCCAGCACAAAGCCCCTACACATACAGATACCACCAATACAAAACCAAACACACACAAATACCTTCTCCTCCAACAGAACTCCCACTCAAACTCCCCTGTTTACACCTCTGTTTGCTAGCTCCTGTGCCGCTGCCTGACTGGCTGCTACTTTTATAGGACCCCTAGTCAGGGAAGCCCCGCCCCCTAATCAGGGCTCAGCTTCTCTCCCAACACAAAGCCCCTACACATAAAGATACTAAGAATACAAAACCAAACACACACAAATACCTTCTCCTCCAACAGAACTCCCACTCAAACTCCCCGGCTTACAGCTTTGTTTGCTAGCTCCTGTGCCGCTGCAGCTGTCTGTGCCGCTGCCTGACTGGATGATACCTTTATAGGACCCCTAGTCAGTGAAGCCCCGCCCCCTAATCAGGGCTCAGCTTCTGTCCCAGCACAGAGCCCCTACACACACAGATACTACCAATACAAAACCAAACACACACAAATACCTTTTCCTCCAACAGAACTCCCACTCAAACTCCCCTGTTTACAGCTCTGTTTGCTAGCTCCTGTGCCGCTGCCTGACTGGCTGCTACCTTTATAGGACCCCTAGTCAGGGAAGCCCCGCCCCCTAATCAGGGCTCAGCTTCTCTCCCAGCACAAAGCCCCTGCACATACAGATACCACCAATACAAAACCAGACACACACAAGTACCTTCTCCTCCAACAGAACTCGCACTCAAACTCCCCTGTTTACAGCTCTGTTTGCTAGCTCCTGTGCCGCTGCCTGACTGGCTGCTACCTTTATAGGACCCCTAGTCAGGGAAGCCCCGCCCCCTAATCAGGGCTCAGATTCTCTCCCAGCACAAAGCCCCTCCACATACAGATACTATCAATACAAAACCAAACACCCACAAATACCTTCTCCTCCAACAGAACTCCCACTCAAACTCCCCTGTTTACAGCTCTGTTGGCTAGCTCCTGTGCCGCTGCCTGACTGGCTGCTACCTTTTTTGGACCCCTAGTCAGGGAAGCCCCGCCCCCTAAAAAGGGCTCAGCTTCTCTCCCAGCACAAAGCCCCTGCACATACAGATACCACCAATACAAAACCAAACACACACAGGTACCTTCTCCTCCAACAGAACTCCCACTCAAACTCCCCTGTTTACAGCTCTGTTGGCTAGCTCCTGTGCCGCTGCAGCTGTCTGTGCCGCTGCCTGATTGGCTGCTCCCTTTATAGGACCTCTAGTCAGTGAAGACCCGCCCCCTAATCAGGGTTCAGCTTCTCTCCCAACACAAAGCCCCTACACATACAGATACTAAGAATACAAAACCAAACACACACAAATACCTTCTCCTCCAACAGAACTCCCACTCAAACTCCCCTGTTTACAGCTCTGTTGGCTAGCTCCTGTGCCGCTGCAGCTGTCTGTGCCGCTGCCTGACTTCCTGCTACCTTTATAGGACCCCAGTCAGTGAAGCCCCGGCCCCTAATCAGGGCTCATCTTCTCTCCCAGCACAAAGCCTCTACACTTACAGATACTACCGATACAAAACCAAACACACACAAATACCTACTCCTCCAACAGAACTCCCACTCCAACTCCCCTGTTTACAGCTCTGTTTGCTAGCTCCTGTGCCGCTGCAGCTGTCTGTGCGGCTGCCTGACTGGCTGCTACCTTTATAGGACCCCTAGTCAGGGAAGCCCCGCCCCCTAATCAGGGCTCAGCTTCTCTCCCAACACAAAGCCCCTACACATACAGATACTAAGAATACAAAAGCAAACACACACAAATACCTTCTCCTCCAACAGAACTCCCACTCAAACTCCCCTGTTTACAGCTCTGTTTGATAGCTCCTGTGCCGCTGCCTGACTGGCTGCAACCTTTATAGGACCCCTAGTCAGGGAAGCCCCGCCCACTAATCAGGGCTCAGCTTCTCTCCCAGCACAAAGCCCATACACATACAGATACTAAGAATACAAAACCGAACACACACAGATACCTTCTACTCCAACAGAACTCCCACTCAAACTCCCCTGTTTACACCTCTGTTTTCTAGCTGCTGTGCCGCTGCAGCTGTCTGTGCCGCTGCCTGACTGGCTGATACCTTTCTAGGACCCCTAGTCAGTGAAGCCCCGCCCCCTAATCAGGGCTCAGCTTCTCTCCCAGCAAAAAGCCCCTACACATACAGATACTACCAAAACAAAACCAAACACACACACACACACACAAACAAATACCTTCTCCTCCAACAGAACTCCCACTCAAACTCCGCTGTTTACACCTCTGTTTTCTAGCTGCTGTGCCGCTGCAGCTGTCTGTGCCGCTGCAGCTGACTGGTTGCTACCTTTATAGGACCCCTAGTCAGTGAAGCCCCGCCCCCTAATCAGGGCTCAGCTTCTGTCCCAGCACAAAGCCCCTACACATACAGATACTACCAATACAAAACAAAACACACACAAATACCTTCTACTCCAACAGAACTCCGACTCAAACTGCCCTGTTTACAGCTCTGTTTGATAGCTCCTGTGCCGCTGCCTGACTGGCTGCAACCTTTATAGGACCCCTAGTCAGGGAAGCCCCGCCCACTAATCAGGGCTCAGCTTCTCTCCCAGCACAAAGCCCCTAAACATACAGATACTAACAATACAAAACCAAACACACACAAATACCTTCTCCTCCAACAGAACTCCCACTCAAACTCCCCTGTTTACAGCTCTGTTTGCTAGCTCCTGTGCCGCTGCAGCTGTCTGTGCGGCTGCCTGACTGGCTGCTACCTTTATAGGACCCGTAGGCAGTGAAGCCCCGCCCCCTAATCAGGGCTCAGCTTCTCTCCCAGCACAAAGCCCCTACACATACAGATACTACCAATACAAAACCAAACACACACAAATAACTTCTCCTCCAACAGAACTCCCACTCAAACTCCCCTGTTTACAGCTCTGTTTGCTAGCTCCTGTGCCACTGCCTGACTGGCTGCTACCTTTATAGGACCCGTAGGCAGTGAAGCCCCGCCCCCTAATCAGGGCTCAGCTTCTGTCCCAGCACAAAGCCCCTACACACACAGATACTACCAATACAAAACCAAACACACACACAAATACCTTCTCCACCAACAGAACTCCCACTCAAACTCCCCTGTTTACAGCTCTGTTTGATAGCTCCTGTGCCGCTGCCTGACTGGCTGCTACCTTTATAGGACCCCTAGCCAGGGAAGCCCCGCCCCCTAATCAGGGCTCAGCTTCTCTCCCAGCACAAAGCCCATACACATACAGATACTAAGAATAGAAAACCAAACACACACAGATACCTTCTACTCCAACAGAACTCCCACTCAAACTCCCCTGTTTACAGCTCTGTTTGATAGCTCCTGTGCCGCTGCCTGACTGGCTGCTACCTTTATAGGACCCCTAGTCAGTGAAGCCCCGCCCCCTAATCAGGGCTCAGCTTGTGTCCCAGCACAGAGCCCCTACACACACAGATACTACCAATACAAAAGCAAACACACACAAATACCTTCTCCTCCAACAGAGCTCCCACTCAAACTCCCCTGTTTACAGCTCTGTTTGATAGCTCCTGTGCCGCTGCCTGACTGGCTGCAACCTTTATAGGACCCCTAGCCAGGGAAGCCCCGCCCCCTAATCAGGGCTCAGCTTCTCTCCCAGGACAAAGACCCTACACATACAGATACCACCAATACAAAACCAAACACACACAAGTACCTTCTCCTCCAACAGAACTCCCACTCAAACTCCCCTGTATACAGCTCTGTTTGCTAGCTCCTGTGCCGCTGCCTGACTGGCTGATACCTTTCTAGGACCCCTAGTCAGTGAAGCCCCGCCCCCTAATCAGGGCTCAGCTTCTCTCCCAGCACAAAGGCCCTGCACATACAGATACCACCAATACAAAACCAAACACACACAAGTACCTTCTCCTCCAACAGAACTCCCACTCATACACCCCTGTTTACAGCTCTGTTGGCTAGCTCCTCTGCCACTGCAGCATCTGTGCCGCTGCCTGACTGGCTGCTACCTTTATAGGACCCCTGGTCAGTGAAGCCCCGCACCCTAATCAGGGCTCAGCTTCTCTCCCAACACAAAGCCACTACACATACAGATACTACCAATACAAAACCAAACACACACAAATACCTTCTCCTCCAACAGAACTCCCACTCAAACTCCCCTGTTTACAGCTCTGTTTGCTAGCTCCTGTGCCGCTGCCTGACTGGCTGCTACCTTTATAGGACCCCTAGTCAGGGAAGCCCCGCCCCCTAATCAGGGCTCAGATTCTCTCCCAGCACAAAGCTCCTCCACATACAGATACTACCAATACAAAACGAAACACCCACAAATACCTTCTCCTCCAACAGAACTCCCACTCAAACTCCCCTGTTTACAGCTCTGTTGGCTAGCTCCTGTGCCGCTGCCTGACTGGCTGCTACCTTTATTGGACCCCTAGTCAGGGAAGCCCCGCCCCCTAATAAGGGCTCAGCTTCTCTCCCAGCACAAAGCCCCTACACATACAGATACTAACAATACAAAACCAAACACACACAAATACCTTCTCCTCCACCAGAACTCCCGCTCAAACTCCCCTGTTTACAGCTCTGTTTGCCAGCTCCTGTGCCGCTGCAGCTGTCTGTGCGGCTGCCTGACTGGCTGCTACCTTTATAGGACCCGTAGGCAGTGAAGCCCCGCCCCCTAATCAGGGCTCAGCTTCTGTCCCAGCACAAAGCCCCTACACACACAGATACTACCAATACAAAACCAAACACACACAAATACCTTCTCCTCCAACAGAACTCCCACTCAAACTCCCCTGTTTACAGCTCTGTTTGCTAGCTCCTGCTCCGCTGCCTGACTGTCTGCTACCTTTATAGGACCCCTAGTCAGGGAAGCCCCGCCCCCTAATCACGGCTCAGCTTCTCTCCCAGCACAAAGCCCCTACACATACAGATACTACCAACACAAAACCAAACACACACACAAATACCTTCTCCACCAACAGAACTCCCACTCAAACTCCCCTGTTTACAGCTCTGTTTGCTAGCTCCTGTACCGCTGCCTGACTGGCTGCTACCTTTATAGGACCCCTAGTCAGGGAAGCCCCGCCCCCTAATCAGGGCTCAGCTTCTCTCCCAGCACAAAGGCCCTGCACATACAGATACCACCAATACAAAACCAAACACACACAAGTACCTTCTCCTCCAACAGAACTCCAACTCATACTCCCCTGTTTACAGCTCTGTTGGCTAGCTCCTGTGCCGCTGCAGCTGTCTGTGCCGCTGCCTAACTGGCTGATACCTTTCTAGGACCCCTAGTCAGTGAAGCCCCGCCCCCTAATCAGGGCTCAGCTTCTGTCCCAGCACAGAG
Source organism: Lepidochelys olivacea (assembly GCF_965140295.1). NCBI lineage: Eukaryota > Metazoa > Chordata > Testudines > Cheloniidae > Lepidochelys > Lepidochelys olivacea. The sequence goes on from NC_140428.1 coordinate 4,438,617, forward strand.
CCCCTACACACACAGATACTACCAATACAAAACCAAACACATACAAATACCTTTTCCTCCAACAGAACTCCCACTCATACTCCCCTGTTTACAGCTCTGTTTGCTACCTCCTGTGACGCTGCCTGACTGGCTGCAACCTTTATAGGACCCCTAGTCAGTGAAGCCCCGCCCCCTATTGAGGGCTCAGCTTCTGTCCCAGCACAAAGCCCCTACACACACAGATACTACCAATACAAACCCAAACACACAAATACCTTCTACTCCAACAGAACTCCCACTCAAACTCCCTTGTTTACAGCTCTGTTTGATAGCTCCTGTGCCGCTGCCTGACTGGCTGCAACCTTTATAGGACCCCTAGTCAGTGAAGCCCCGCCCCCTAATCAGGGCTCAGCTTCTCTCCCAGCACAAAGCCCATACACATACAGATACTAAGAATACAAAACCAAACACACACAGATACCTTCTACTCCAACAGAACTCCCACTCAAACTCCCCTGTTTACAGCTCTGTTTGATAGCTCCTGTGCCGCTGCCTGACTGGCTGCTACCTTTATAGGACCCCTAGCCATGGAAGCCCCGCCCCCTAATCAGGGCTCAGCTTCTCTCCCAGGACAAAGACCCTACACATACAGATACCACCAATACAAAACCAAACACACACAAATACCTTCTACTCCAACAGAACTCCCACTCATTCTCCCCTGTTTACAGCTCTGTTTGCTTGCTCCTGTGCCGCTGCAGCTGTCTGTTCCGCTGCCTGACTGGCTGATACCTTTCTAGGACCCCTAGTCAGTGAAGCCCCGCCCCCTAATCACGGCTCAGCTTCTCTCCCAGCACAAAGCCCCTACACATACAGATACCACCAATACAAAACCAAACACACACAAGTACCTTCTACTCCAACAGAACTCCCACTCATACTCCCCTGTTTACAGCTCTGTTTGCTAGCTCCTGTGCCGCTGCAGCTGTCTGTTCCGCTGCCTGATTGGCTGCTATTTTTATAGGACCCCTAGTCAGTGAAGCCCCGCCCCCTAATCAGGACTCAGCTTCTCTCCCAGCACAAAGCCCCTCCAAGCCTCTACACATACAGATACCACCAATACAAAGCCAAACACACACACAAATACCTTTTCCTCCAACAGAACTCCCACTCAAACTCCCCTGTTTAGAGCTCTGTTTGCTAGCTCCTGTGCCGCTGCCTGACTGGCTGCTACCTTTATAGGACCCCTAGTCCGTGAAGCCCCGCCCCCTAATCAGGGCTCAGCTTCTCTCCCAACACAAAGCCCCTACACATACAGATACTACCAATACAAAACCAAACACACACAAATACCTTCTCCTCCAACAGAACTCCCACTCAAACTCCCCTGTTTACAGTTCTGTTTGCTACCTCCTGTGACGCTGCCTGACTGGCTGCAACCTTTATAGGACCCCTAGTCAGTGAAGCCCCGCCCCCTAATGAGGGCTCAGCTTCTCTCCCAGCACAAAGCCCCTACACATACAGATACTAACAATACAAAACCAAACACACACAAATACCTTCTCCTCCAACAGAACTCCCACTCATACTCCCCTGTTTACAGCTCTGTTGGCTAGCTCCTCTGCCACTGCAGCATCTGTGCCGCTGCCTGACTGGCTGCTACCTTTATAGGACCCCTGGTCAGTGAAGCCCCGCACCCTAATCAGGGCTCAGCTTCTCTCCCAACACAAAGCCCCTACACATACAGATACTAACAATACAAAACCAAACACACACAAATACCTTCTCCTCCAACAGAACTCCCACTCAAACTCCCCTGTTTACAGCTCTGTTTGCTAGCTCCTGTGCCGCTGCCTGACTGGCTGCTACCTTTATAGGACCCCTAGCCAGGGAAGCCCCGCCCCCTAATCAGGGCTCAGCTTCTCTCCCAGCACAAAGCCCCTGCACATACAGATACCACCAATACAAAACCAAACACACACAAGTACCTTCTCCTCCAACAGAACTCCCACTCAAACTCCACTGTTTACAGCTCTGTTTGCTAGCTCCTGTGCCGCTGCCTGATTGGCTGCTACCTTTATAGGACCCCTAGTCAGTGAAGCCCCGCCCCCTAATCAGGGCTCAGCTTCTCTCCCAGCACAAAGGCCCTGCACATACAGATACCACCAATACAAAACCAAACACACACAAGTACCTTCTCCTCCAACAGAACTCCCACTCATACTCCCCTGTTTACAGCTCTGTTGGCTAGCTCCTCTGCCACTGCAGCATCTGTGCCGCTGCCTGACTGGCTGCTACCTTTATAGGACCCCTGGTCAGTGAAGCCCCGCACCCTAATCAGGGCTCAGCTTCTCTCCCAACACAAAGCCCCTACACATACAGATACTAACAATACAAAACCAAACACACACAAATACCTTCTCCTCCAACAGAACTCCCACTCAAACTCCCCTGTTTACAGCTCTGTTTGCTAGCTCCTGTGCCACTGCCTGACTGGCTGCTACCTTTATAGGACCCGTAGGCAGTGAAGCCCCGCCCCCTAATCAGGGCTCAGCTTCTGTCCCAGCACAAAGCCCCTACACACACAGATACTACCAATACAAAACCAAACACACACACAAATACCTTCTCCACCAACAGAACTCCCACTCAAACTCCCCTGTTTACAGCTCTGTTTGATAGCTCCTGTGCCGCTGCCTGACTGGCTGCTACCTTTATAGGACCCCTAGCCAGGGAAGCCCCGCCCCCTAATCAGGGCTCAGCTTCTCTCCCAGCACAAAGCCCATACACATACAGATACTAAGAATAGAAAACCAAACACACACAGATACCTTCTACTCCAACAGAACTCCCACTCAAACTCCCCTGTTTACAGCTCTGTTTGATAGCTCCTGTGCCGCTGCCTGACTGGCTGCTACCTTTATAGGACCCCTAGTCAGTGAAGCCCCGCCCCCTAATCAGGGCTCAGCTTGTGTCCCAGCACAGAGCCCCTACACACACAGATACTACCAATACAAAAGCAAACACACACAAATACCTTCTCCTCCAACAGAGCTCCCACTCAAACTCCCCTGTTTACAGCTCTGTTTGATAGCTCCTGTGCCGCTGCCTGACTGGCTGCAACCTTTATAGGACCCCTAGCCAGGGAAGCCCCGCCCCCTAATCAGGGCTCAGCTTCTCTCCCAGGACAAAGACCCTACACATACAGATACCACCAATACAAAACCAAACACACACAAGTACCTTCTCCTCCAACAGAACTCCCACTCAAACTCCCCTGTATACAGCTCTGTTTGCTAGCTCCTGTGCCGCTGCCTGACTGGCTGATACCTTTCTAGGACCCCTAGTCAGTGAAGCCCCGCCCCCTAATCAGGGCTCAGCTTCTCTCCCAGCACAAAGGCCCTGCACATACAGATACCACCAATACAAAACCAAACACACACAAGTACCTTCTCCTCCAACAGAACTCCCACTCATACACCCCTGTTTACAGCTCTGTTGGCTAGCTCCTCTGCCACTGCAGCATCTGTGCCGCTGCCTGACTGGCTGCTACCTTTATAGGACCCCTGGTCAGTGAAGCCCCGCACCCTAATCAGGGCTCAGCTTCTCTCCCAACACAAAGCCACTACACATACAGATACTACCAATACAAAACCAAACACACACAAATACCTTCTCCTCCAACAGAACTCCCACTCAAACTCCCCTGTTTACAGCTCTGTTTGCTAGCTCCTGTGCCGCTGCCTGACTGGCTGCTACCTTTATAGGACCCCTAGTCAGGGAAGCCCCGCCCCCTAATCAGGGCTCAGATTCTCTCCCAGCACAAAGCTCCTCCACATACAGATACTACCAATACAAAACGAAACACCCACAAATACCTTCTCCTCCAACAGAACTCCCACTCAAACTCCCCTGTTTACAGCTCTGTTGGCTAGCTCCTGTGCCGCTGCCTGACTGGCTGCTACCTTTATTGGACCCCTAGTCAGGGAAGCCCCGCCCCCTAATAAGGGCTCAGCTTCTCTCCCAGCACAAAGCCCCTACACATACAGATACTAACAATACAAAACCAAACACACACAAATACCTTCTCCTCCACCAGAACTCCCGCTCAAACTCCCCTGTTTACAGCTCTGTTTGCCAGCTCCTGTGCCGCTGCAGCTGTCTGTGCGGCTGCCTGACTGGCTGCTACCTTTATAGGACCCGTAGGCAGTGAAGCCCCGCCCCCTAATCAGGGCTCAGCTTCTCTCCCAGCACAAAGCCCCTACACATACAGATACTACCAATACAAAAGCAAACACACACAAATACCTTCTCCTCCAACAGAACTCCCACTCAAACTCCCCTGTTTACAGCTCTGTTTGCTAGCTCCTGTGCCGCTGCCTGACTGGCTGCTACCTTTATAGGACCCGTAGGCAGTGAAGCCCCGCCCCCTAATCAGGGCTCAGCTTCTGTCCCAGCACAAAGCCCCTACACACACAGATACTACCAATACAAAACCAAACACACACAAATACCTTCTCCTCCAACAGAACTCCCACTCAAACTCCCCTGTTTACAGCTCTGTTTGCTAGCTCCTGCTCCGCTGCCTGACTGTCTGCTACCTTTATAGGACCCCTAGTCAGGGAAGCCCCGCCCCCTAATCACGGCTCAGCTTCTCTCCCAGCACAAAGCCCCTACACATACAGATACTACCAACACAAAACCAAACACACACACAAATACCTTCTCCACCAACAGAACTCCCACTCAAACTCCCCTGTTTACAGCTCTGTTTGCTAGCTCCTGTACCGCTGCCTGACTGGCTGCTACCTTTATAGGACCCCTAGTCAGGGAAGCCCCGCCCCCTAATCAGGGCTCAGCTTCTCTCCCAGCACAAAGGCCCTGCACATACAGATACCACCAATACAAAACCAAACACACACAAGTACCTTCTCCTCCAACAGAACTCCAACTCATACTCCCCTGTTTACAGCTCTGTTGGCTAGCTCCTGTGCCGCTGCAGCATCTGTGCCGCTGCCTGACTGGCTGCTACCTTAATAGGACCCCTGGTCAGTGAAGCCCCGCCCCCTAATCAGGGCTCAGCTTCTCTCCCAGGACAAAGACCCTACACATACAGATACCACCAATACAAAACCAAACACACACAAATACCTTCTACTCCAACAGAACTCCCACTCAAACTCCCCTGTTTACAGCTCTGTTTGCTAGCTCCTGTGCCGCTGCAGCTGTCTGTGCCGCTGCCTAACTGGCTGATACCTTTCTAGGACCCCTAGTCAGTGAAGCCCCGCCCCCTAATCAGGGCTCAGCTTCTGTCCCAGCACAGAGCCCCTACACACACAGATACTACCAATACAAAACCAAACACATACAAATACCTTTTCCTCCAACAGAACTCCCACTCATACTCCCCTGTTTACAGCTCTGTTTGCTACCTCCTGTGACGCTGCCTGACTGGCTGCAACCTTTATAGGACCCCTAGTCAGTGAAGCCCCGCCCCCTATTGAGGGCTCAGCTTCTGTCCCAGCACAAAGCCCCTACACACACAGATACTACCAATACAAACCCAAACACACAAATACCTTCTACTCCAACAGAACTCCCACTCAAACTCCCTTGTTTACAGCTCTGTTTGATAGCTCCTGTGCCGCTGCCTGACTGGCTGCAACCTTTATAGGACCCCTAGTCAGTGAAGCCCCGCCCCCTAATCAGGGCTCAGCTTCTCTCCCAGCACAAAGCCCATACACATACAGATACTAAGAATACAAAACCAAACACACACAGATACCTTCTACTCCAACAGAACTCCCACTCAAACTCCCCTGTTTACAGCTCTGTTTGATAGCTCCTATGCCGCTGCCTGACTGGCTGCTACCTTTATAGGACCCCTAGCCATGGAAGCCCCGCCCCCTAATCAGGGCTCAGCTTCTCTCCCAGGACAAAGACCCTACACATACAGATACCACCAATACAAAACCAAACACACACAAATACCTTCTACTCCAACAGAACTCCCACTCATTCTCCCCTGTTTACAGCTCTGTTTGCTTGCTCCTGTGCCGCTGCAGCTGTCTGTTCCGCTGCCTGACTGGCTGATACCTTTCTAGGACCCCTAGTCAGTGAAGCCCCGCCCCCTAATCACGGCTCAGCTTCTCTCCCAGCACAAAGCCCCTACACATACAGATACCACCAATACAAAACCAAACACACACAAGTACCTTCTACTCCAACAGAACTCCCACTCATACTCCCCTGTTTACAGCTCTGTTTGCTAGCTCCTGTGCCGCTGCAGCTGTCTGTTCCGCTGCCTGATTGGCTGCTATTTTTATAGGACCCCTAGTCAGTGAAGCCCCGCCCCCTAATCAGGACTCAGCTTCTCTCCCAGCACAAAGCCCCTCCAAGCCTCTACACATACAGATACCACCAATACAAAGCCAAACACACACACAAATACCTTTTCCTCCAACAGAACTCCCACTCAAACTCCCCTGTTTAGAGCTCTGTTTGCTAGCTCCTGTGCCGCTGCCTGACTGGCTGCTACCTTTATAGGACCCCTAGTCCGTGAAGCCCCGCCCCCTAATCAGGGCTCAGCTTCTCTCCCAACACAAAGCCCCTACACATACAGATACTACCAATACAAAACCAAACACACACAAATACCTTCTCCTCCAACAGAACTCCCACTCAAACTCCCCTGTTTACAGTTCTGTTTGCTACCTCCTGTGACGCTGCCTGACTGGCTGCAACCTTTATAGGACCCCTAGTCAGTGAAGCCCCGCCCCCTAATGAGGGCTCAGCTTCTCTCCCAGCACAAAGCCCCTACACATACAGATACTAACAATACAAAACCAAACACACACAAATACCTTCTCCTCCAACAGAACTCCCACTCATACTCCCCTGTTTACAGCTCTGTTGGCTAGCTCCTCTGCCACTGCAGCATCTGTGCCGCTGCCTGACTGGCTGCTACCTTTATAGGACCCCTGGTCAGTGAAGCCCCGCACCCTAATCAGGGCTCAGCTTCTCTCCCAACACAAAGCCCCTACACATACAGATACTAACAATACAAAACCAAACACACACAAATACCTTCTCCTCCAACAGAACTCCCACTCAAACTCCCCTGTTTACAGCTCTGTTTGCTAGCTCCTGTGCCGCTGCCTGACTGGCTGCTACCTTTATAGGACCCCTAGCCAGGGAAGCCCCGCCCCCTAATCAGGGCTCAGCTTCTCTCCCAGCACAAAGCCCCTGCACATACAGATACCACCAATACAAAACCAAACACACACAAGTACCTTCTCCTCCAACAGAACTCCCACTCAAACTCCACTGTTTACAGCTCTGTTTGCTAGCTCCTGTGCCGCTGCCTGATTGGCTGCTACCTTTATAGGACCCCTAGTCAGTGAAGCCCCGCCCCCTAATCAGGGCTCAGCTTCTCTCCCAGCACAAAGGCCCTGCACATACAGATACCACCAATACAAAACCAAACACACACAAGTACCTTCTCCTCCAACAGAACTCCCACTCATACTCCCCTGTTTACAGCTCTGTTGGCTAGCTCCTCTGCCACTGCAGCATCTGTGCCGCTGCCTGACTGGCTGCTACCTTTATAGGACCCCTGGTCAGTGAAGCCCCGCACCCTAATCAGGGCTCAGCTTCTCTCCCAGCACAAAGCCCCTGCACATACAGATACCACCAATACAAAACCAAACACACACAAGTACCTTCTCCTCCAACAGAACTCCCACTCAAACTCCCCTGTTTACAGTTCTGTTTGCTACCTCCTGTGACGCTGCCTGACTGGCTGCAACCTTTATAGGACCCCTAGTCAGTGAAGCCCCGCCCCCTAATGAGGGCTCAGCTTCTGTCCCAGCACAAAGGCCCTACACACACAGATACTACCAATACAAAACCAAACACACACAAATACCTTCTACTCCAACAGAACTCCCACTCAAACTCCCCTGTTTACAGCTCTGTTTGATAGCTCCTGTGCCGCTGCCTGACTGGCTGCAACCTTTATAGGACCCCTAGTCAGTGAAGCCCCGCCCCCTAATCAGGGCTCAGCTTCTCTCCCAGCACAAAGCCCATACACATACAGATACTAAGAATACAAAACCAAACACACACAAATACCTTCTACTCCAACAGAACTCCCACTCAAACTCCCCTGTTTACAGCTCTGTTTGATAGCTCCTGTGCCGCTGCCTGACTGGCTGCTACCTTTATAGGACCCCTAGCCAGGGAAGCCCCGCCCCCTAATCAGGGCTCAGCTTCTCTCCCAGGACAAAGACCCTACACATACAGATACCACCAATACAAAACCAAACACACACAAATACCTTCTACTCCATCAGAACTCCCACTCAAACTCCCCTGTTTACAGCTCTGTTTGCTAGCTCCTGTGCCGCTGCAGCTGTCTGTGCCGCTGCCTGACTGGCTGCTACCTTTCTAGGACCCCTAGTCAGTGAAGCCCCGCCCCCTAATCAGGGCTCAGCTTCTCTCCCAGCACAAAGGCCCTGCACATACAGATACCACCAATACAAAACCAAACACACACAAGTACCTTCTCCTCCAACAGAACTCCCACTCATACTCCCCTGTTTACAGCTCTGTTGGCTAGCTCCTCTGCCACTGCAGCATCTGTGCCGCTGCCTGACTGGCTGCTACCTTTATAGGACCCCTGGTCAGTGAAGCCCCGCACCCTAATCAGGGCTCAGCTTCTCTCCCAACACAAAGCCCCTACACATACAGATACTACCAATACAAAACCAAACACACACAAATACCTTCTCCTCCAACAGAACTCCCACTCAAAGTCCCCTGTTTACAGCTCTGTTTGCTAGCTCCTGTGACGCTGCCTGACTGGCTACTACCTTTATAGGACCCCTAGTCAGGGAAGCCCCGCCCCCTAATCAGGGCTCAGCTTCTCTCCCAGCACAAAGCCCCTGCACATACAGATACCACCAATACAAAACCAAACACACACAAGTACCTTCTCCTCCAACAGAATTCGCACTCAAACTCCCCTGTTTACAGCTCTGTTTGCTAGCTCCTGTGCCGCTGCCTGACTGGCTGCTACCTTTATAGGACCCCTAGTCAGGGAAGCCCCGCCCCCTAATCAGGGCTCAGATTCTCTCCCAGCACAAAGCCCCTCCACATACAGATACTACCAATTCAAAACCAAACACCCACAAATACCTTCTCCTCCAACAGAACTCCCACTCAAACTCCCCTGTTTACAGCTCTGTTGGCTAGCTCCTGTGCCGCTGCCTGACTGGCTGCTACCTTTATTGGACCCCTACTCAGGGAAGCCCCGCCCCCTAATCAGGGCTCAGCTTCTCTCCCAGCACAAAGCCCATACACATACAGATACTAAGAATACAAAACCAGACACACACAGATACCTTCTACTCCAACAGAACTCCCACTCAAACTCCCCTGTTTACAGCTCTGTTTGCTAGCTCCTGTGCCGCTGCAGCTGTCTGTGCCGCTGCCTGACTGGCTGATACCTTTCTAGGACCCCTAGTCAGTGAAGCCCCGCCCCCTAATCACGGCTCAGCTTCTCTCCCAGCACAAAGCCCCTCCACATACAGATACCACCAATACAAAACCAAACACACACAAGTACCTCCTACTCCAACAGAACTCCCACTCATACTCCCCTGTTTACAGCTCTGTTGGCTAGCTCCTGTGCCGCTGCAGCTGTCTGTGCCGCTGCCTGATTGGCTGCTACCTTTATAGGACCCCTAGTCAGTGAAGCCCCGCCCCCTAATCAGGGCTCAGCTTCTCTCCCAGCAAAAAGCCCCTACACATACAGATATTACCAAAACAAAACCAAACACACACACACACACACAAATACCTTCTCCTCCAACAGAACTCCCACTCAAACTCCCCTGTTTACAGCTCTGTTGGCTAGCTCCTGTGCCGCTGCAGCTGTCTGTGCCGCTGCCTGACTTGCTGCTACCTTTATAGGACCCCTAGTCAGGGAAGCCCCGCCCCCTAATCAGGGCTCAGCTTCTCTCCCAACACAAAGCCCCTACACATACAGATACTAACAATACAAAACCAAACACACACAAATACCTTCTCCTCCAACAGAACTCCCACTCAAACTCCCCGGCTAACAGCTCTGTTTGCTAGCTCCTGTGCCGCTGCAGCATCTGTGCCGCTGCCTGACTGGCTGCTACCTTAATAGGACCCCTGGTCAGTGAAGCCCCGCACCCTAATCAGGGCTCAGCTTCTCTCCCAACACAAAGCCCCTGCACATACAGATACTAACAATACAAAACCAAACACACACAAATACCTTCTCCTCCAACAGAACTCCCACTCAAACTCCCCTGTTTACAGCTCTGTTTGCTACCTCCTGTGACGCTGCCTGACTGGCTGCTACCTTTATAGGACCCCTAGCCAGGGAAGCCCCGCCCCCTAATCAGGGCTCAGCTTCTCTCCCAGGACAAAGACCCTACACATACAGATACCACCAATACAAAACCAAACACACACAAATACCTTCTACTCCAACAGAACTCCCACTCAAACTCCCCTGTTTACAGCTCTGTTTGCTAGCTCCTGTGCCGCTGCAGCTGTCTGTGCCGCTGCCTAACTGGCTGATACCTTTCTAGGACCCCTAGTCAGTGAAGCCCCGCCCCCTAATCACGGCTCAGCTTCTCTCCCAGCACAAAGCCCCTACACATACAGATACCACCAATACAAAACCAAACACACACAAGTACCTTCTACTCCAACAGAACTCCCACTCATACTCCCCTGTTTACAGCTCTGTTTGCTAGCTCCTGTGCCGCTGCCTGACTGGCTGCTACCTTTATAGGACCCCTAGTCAGGGAAGCCCCGCCCCCTAATCAGGGCTCAGATTCTCTCCCAGCACAAAGCCCCTCCACATACAGATACTATCAATACAAAACCAAACACCCACAAATACCTTCTCCTCCAACAGAACTCCCACTCAAACTCCCCTGTTTACAGCTCTGTTGGCTAGCTCCTGTGCCGCTGCCTGACTGGCTGCTACCTTTTTTGGACCCCTAGTCAGGGAAGCCCCGCCCCCTAATAAGGGCTCAGCTTCTCTCCCAGCACAAAGCCCCTGCACATACAGATACCACCAATACAAAACCAAACACACACAGGTACCTTCTCCTCCAACAGAACTCCCACTCAAACTCCCCTGTTTACAGCTCTGTTGGCGAGCTCCTGTGCCGCTGCAGCTGTCTGTGCCGCTGCCTGATTGGCTGCTACCTTTATAGGACCTCTAGTCACTGAAGACCCGCCCCCTAATCAGGGCTCAGCTTCTCTCCCCGCAAAAAGCCCCTACACATACAGATATTACCAAAACAAAACCAAACACACACACACACACAAATACCTTCTCCTCCAACAGAACTCCCACTCAAACTCCCCTGTTTACAGCTCTGTTGGCTAGCTCCTGTGCCGCTGCAGCTGTCTGTGCCGCTGCCTGACTTGCTGCTACCTTTATAGGACCCCAGTCAGTGAAGCCCCGCCCCCTAATCAGGGCTCATCTTCTCTCCCAGCACAAAGCCTCTACACATACAGATACTACCGATACAAAACCAAACACACACAAATACCTTCTCCTCCAACAGAACTCCCACTCAAACTCCCCTGTTTACAGCTCTGTTTGCTACCTCCTGTGCCGCTGCCTGACTGGCTGCTACCTTTATAGGACCCCTAGTCAGGGAAGCCCCGCCCCCTAATCAGGGCTCAGCTTCTCTCCCAACACAAAGCCCCTACACATACAGATACTAAGAATACAAAACCAAACACACACAAATACCTTCTCCTCCAACAGAACTCCCACTCAAACTCCCCGGCTTACAGCTTTGTTTGCTAGCTCCTGTGCCGCTGCAGCTGTCTGTGCCGCTGCCTGACTGGCTGCTACCTTTATAGGACCCCTAGTCAGTGAAGCCCCGCCCCCTAATCAGGGCTCAGCTTCTCTCCCAGCACAAAGCCCCTGCACATACAGATACCACCAATACAAAACCAAACACACACAAGTACCTTCTCCTCCAACAGAACTCGCACTCAAACTCCCCTGTTTACAGCTCTGTTTGCTAGCTCCTGCGCCGCTTCCTGACTGGCTGCTACCTTTATAGGACCCCTAGTCAGGGAAGCCCCGCCCCCTGATCAGGGCTCATCTTCTCTCCCAGCAGAAAGCCTCTACACATACAGATACTACCGATACAAAACCAAACACACACAAATACCTTCTCCTCCAACAGAACTCCCACTCAAACTCCGCTGTTTACAGCTCTGTTTGCTAGCTCCTGTGCCGCTGCAGCTGTCTGTGCCGCTGCCTGACTGGCTGATACCTTTTTTGGACCCCTAGTCAGTGAAGCCCCGCCCCCTAATCACGGCTCAGCTTCTCTCCTAGCACAAAGCCCCTACACATACAGATACTACCAATACAAATCCAAACACACACAAATACCTTCTACTCCAACAGAACTCCCACTCAAACTCCCCTGTTTACAGCTCTGTTTGCTAGCTCCTGTGCCGCTGCAGCTCTCTGTGCCGCTGCCTGACTGGCTGCTACCTTTATAGGACCCCTAGTCAGTGAAGCCCCGCCCCCTAATCAGGGCTCAGCTTCTGTCCCAGGACAAAGCCCCTACACACACAGATACTACCAATACAAAAGCAAACACACACAAATACCTTCTCCTCCAACAGAACTCCCACTCAAACTCCCCTGTTTACAGCTCTGTTTGATAGCTCCTGTGCCGCTGCCTGACAGGCTGCAACCTTTATAGGACCCCTAGTCAGGGAAGCCCCGCCCACTAATCAGGGCTCAGCTTCTCTCCCAGCACAAAGCCCATACACATACAGATACTAAGAATACAAAACCAAACACACACAAATACCTTCTCCTCCAACAGAACTCCCTCTCAAACGCCCCTGTTTACAGCTCTGTTTGATAGCTCCTGTGCCGCTGCCTGACTGGCTGCTACCTTTATAGGACCCCTAGCCAGGGAAGCCCCGCCCCCTAATCAGGGCTCAGCTTCTCTCCCAGGACAAAGACCCTACACATACAGATACTACCAATACAAAACAAAACACACACAAATACCTTCTCCTCCAACAGAACTCCCACTCAAACTCCGCTGTTTACAGCTCTGTTTGCTAGCTCCTGTGCCGCTGCAGCTGTCTGTGCCGCTGCCTGACTGGCTGATACCTTTTTTGGACCCCTAGTCAGTGAAGCCCCGCCCCCTAATCACGGCTCAGCTTCTCTCCTAGCACAAAGCCCCTACACATACAGATACTACCAATACAAAACCAAACACACACAAATACCTTCTCCTCCAACAGAACTCCCACTCAAACTCCCCTGTTTACAGCACTGTTTGCTAGCTCCTGTGCCGCTGCCTGACTGGCTGCTACCTTTATAGGACCCCTAGTCAGGGAAGCCCCGCCCACTAATCAGGGCTCAGCTTCTTTCCCAGCACAAAGCCCCTCCAAGCCTCTACACATACAGATACCACCAATACAAAACCAAACACACACAAATACCTTCTCCTCCAACAGAACTCCCACTCAAACTCCCCTGTTTACAGCTCTGTTTGCTAGCTCCTGTGCCGCTGCCTGACTGGCTGCTACCTTTATAGGACCCCTAGTCAGGGAAGCCCCGCCCCCTAATCAGGGCTCAGCTTCTCTCCCAGCACAAAGCCCTTACACATACAGATACTAACAATACAAATCCAAACACACACAAATACCTTCTACTCCAACAGAACTCCCACTCAAACTCCCCTGTTTACAGCTCTGTTTGCTAGCTCCTGTGCCGCTGCAGCTCTCTGTGCCGCTGCCTGACTGGCTGCTACCTTTATAGGACCCCTAGTCAGTGAAGCCCCGCCCCCTAATCAGGGCTCAGCTTCTGTCCCAGGACAAAGCCCCTACACACACAGATACTACCAATACAAAAGCAAACACACACAAATACCTTCTCCTCCAACAGAACTCCCACTCAAACTCCCCTGTTTACAGCTCTGTTTGATAGCTCCTGTGCCGCTGCCTGACAGGCTGCAACCTTTATAGGACCCCTAGTCAGGGAAGCCCCGCCCACTAATCAGGGCTCAGCTTCTCTCCCAGCACAAAGCCCATACACATACAGATACTAAGAATACAAAACCAAACACACACAGATACCTTCTACTCCAACAGAACTCCCTCTCAAACGCCCCTGTTTACAGCTCTGTTTGATAGCTCCTGTGCCGCTGCCTGACTGGCTGCTACCTTTATAGGACCCCTAGCCAGGGAAGCCCCGCCCCCTAATCAGGGCTCAGCTTCTCTCCCAGGACAAAGACCCTACACATACAGATACTACCAATACAAAACAAAACACACACAAATACCTTCTACTTCAACAGAACTCCCACTCAAACTCCCCTGTTTACAGCTCTGTTTGCTAGCTCCTGTGCCGCTGCCTGACTGGCTGCAACCTTTATAGGACCCCTGGTCAGGGAAGCCCCGCCCACTAATCAGGGCTCAGCTTCTCTCCCAACACAAAGCCCCTACACATACAGATACTACCAATACAAAACCAAACACACACAAATACCTTCTCCTCCAACAGAACTCCCACTCAAACTCCCCTGTTTACAGCTCTGTTTGCTAGCTCCTGCTCCGCTGCCTGACTGGCTGCTACCTTTATAGGACCCCTAGTCAGGGAAGCCCCGCCCCCTAATCACGGCTCAGCTTCTCTCCCAGCACAAAGCCCCTACACATACAGATACTACCAATACAAAACCAAACACACACACAAATACCTTCTCCACCAACAGAACTCCCACTCAAACTCCCCTGTTTACAGCTCTGTTTGCTAGCTCCTGTACCGCTGCCTGACTGGCTGCTACCTTTATAGGACCCCTAGTCAGTGAAGCCCCGCCCCCTAATCAGGGCTCAGCTTCTCTCCCAGCACAAAGGCCCTGCACATACAGATACCACCAATACAAAACCAAACACACACAAGTACCTTCTCCTCCAACAGAACTCCAACTCATACTCCCCTGTTTACAGCTCTGTTGGCTAGCTCCTCTGCCACTGCAGCATCTGTGCCGCTGCCTGACTGGCTGCTACATTTCTAGGACCCCTAGTCAGGGAAGCCCCGCCCACTAATCAGGGCTCAGCTTCTCTCCCAGCACAAAGCCCATACACATACAGATACTAAGAATACAAAACCAAACACACACAGATACCTTCTACTCCAACAGAACTCCCACTCAAACTCCCCTGTTTACCGCTCTGTTTTCTAGCTCCTGTGCCGCTGCAGCTGTCTGTGCTGCTGCCTGACTGGCTGCTACCTTTCTAGGACCCCTAGTCAGTGAAGCCCCGCCCCCTAATCAGGGCTCAGCTTCTCTCCCAGCAAAAAGCCCCTACACATACAGATACTACCAAAACAAAACCAAACACACACACACACACACACACAAAAATACCTTCTCCTCCAACAGAACTCCCACTCAAACTCCCCTGTTTGCAGCTCTGTTTGCAAGCTCCTGTGCCGCTGCAGCTGTCTGTGCCGCTGCCTGATTGGCTGCTACCTTTTTAGGACCCCTAGTCAGCGAAGCCCCGCCCCCTAATCAGGACTCAGCTTCTCTCCCAGCACAAAGCCCCTCCAAGCCTCTACACATACAGATACCACCAATACAAAACCAAACACACACACAAATACCTTTTCCTCCAACAGAACTCCCACTCAAACTCCCCTGTTTACAGCTCTGTTTGCTAGCTCCTGTGCCGCTGCCTGACTGGCTGCTTCCTTTATAGGACCCCTACTCAGTCAAGCCCCGCCCACTAATCAGGGCTCAGCTTCTCTCCCAGCACAAAGCCCCGACACATACAGATACTACCAATACAAATCCAAACACACACAAATACCTTCTCCTCCAACAGAACTCCCACTCAAACTCCCCTGTTTACAGCTCTGTTTGATAGCTCCTGTGCCGCTGCCTGACAGGCTGCAACCTTTATAGGACCCCTAGTCAGGGAAGCCCCGCCCACTAATCAGGGCTCAGCTTCTCTCCCAGCACAAAGCCCATACACATACAGATACTAAGAATACAAAACCAAACACACACAGATACCTTCTACTCCAACAGAACTCCCTCTCAAACGCCCCTGTTTACAGCTCTGTTTGATAGCTCCTGTGCCGCTGCCTGACTGGCTGCTACCTTTATAGGACCCCTAGCCAGGGAAGCCCCGCCCCCTAATCAGGGCTCAGCTTCTCTCCCAGGACAAAGACCCTACACATACAGATACTACCAATACAAAACAAAACACACACAAATACCTTCTACTTCAACAGAACTCCCACTCAAACTCCCCTGTTTACAGCTCTGTTTGCTAGCTCCTGTGCCGCTGCCTGACTGGCTGCAACCTTTATAGGACCCCTGGTCAGGGAAGCCCCGCCCACTAATCAGGGCTCAGCTTCTCTCCCAACACAAAGCCCCTACACATACAGATACTACCAATACAAAACCAAACACACACAAATACCTTCTCCTCCAACAGAACTCCCACTCAAACTCCCCTGTTTACAGCTCTGTTTGCTAGCTCCTGTGCCGCTGCCTGACTGGCTGCTACCTTTATAGGACCCATAGGCAGTGAAGCCCCGCCCCCTAATCACGGCTCAGCTTCTCTCCCAGCACAAAGCCCCTACACATACAGATACTACCAATACAAAACCAAACACACACAAATACCTTCTCCACCAACAGAACTCCCACTCAAACTCCCCTGTTTACAGCTCTGTTTGCTAGCTCCTGTACCGCTGCCTGACTGGCTGCTACCTTTATAGGACCCCTAGTCAGTGAAGCCCCGCCCCCTAATCAGGGCTCAGCTTCTCTCCCAGCACAAAGGCCCTGCACATACAGATACCACCAATACAAAACCAAACACACACAAGTACCTTCTCCTCCAACAGAACTCCAACTCATACTCCCCTGTTTACAGCTCTGTTGGCTAGCTCCTCTGCCACTGCAGCATCTGTGCCGCTGCCTGACTGGCTGCTACATTTCTAGGACCCCTAGTCAGGGAAGCCCCGCCCACTAATCAGGGCTCAGCTTCTCTCCCAGCACAAAGCCCATACACATACAGATACTAAGAATACAAAACCAAACACACACAGATACCTTCTACTCCAACAGAACTCCCACTCAAACTCCCCTGTTTACCGCTCTGTTTTCTAGCTCCTGTGCCGCTGCAGCTGTCTGTGCTGCTGCCTGACTGGCTGCTACCTTTCTAGGACCCCTAGTCAGTGAAGCCCCGCCCCCTAATCAGGGCTCAGCTTCTCTCCCAGCAAAAAGCCCCTACACATACAGATACTACCAAAACAAAACCAAACACACACACACACACACACACAAAAATACCTTCTCCTCCAACAGAACTCCCACTCAAACTCCCCTGTTTGCAGCTCTGTTTGCAAGCTCCTGTGCCGCTGCAGCTGTCTGTGCCGCTGCCTGATTGGCTGCTACCTTTTTAGGACCCCTAGTCAGCGAAGCCCCGCCCCCTAATCAGGACTCAGCTTCTCTCCCAGCACAAAGCCCCTCCAAGCCTCTACACATACAGATACCACCAATACAAAACCAAACACACACACAAATACCTTTTCCTCCAACAGAACTCCCACTCAAACTCCCCTGTTTACAGCTCTGTTTGCTAGCTCCTGTGCCGCTGCCTGACTGGCTGCTTCCTTTATAGGACCCCTACTCAGTCAAGCCCCGCCCACTAATCAGGGCTCAGCTTCTCTCCCAGCACAAAGCCCCGACACATACAGATACTACCAATACAAATCCAAACACACACAAATACCTTCTCCTCCAACAGAACTCCCACTCAAACTCCCCTGTTTACATCTCTGTGTGCTAGCTCCTGTGCCGCTGCCTGACTGGCTGCTACCTTTATAGGACCCCTAGTCAGGGAAGCCCCGCCCACTAATCAGGGCTCAGCTTCTTTCCCAGCACAAAGCCCCTCCAAGCCTCTACACATACAGATACCACCAATACAAAACCAAACACACACAAATACCTTCTCCTCCAACAGAACTTCCACTCAAACTGCCCTGTTTACAGCTCTGTTTGCTAGCTCCTGTGCCGCTGCCTGACTGGCTGCTACCTTTATAGGACCCCTAGTCAGGGAAGCCCCGCCCCCTAATCAGGGCTCATCTTCTGTCCCAGCACAAAGCCCCTACACATACAGATACTACCAATACAAAACCAAAGACACACACAAATACCTTCTCCTCCAACAGAACTCCCACTCAAACTCCCCTGTTTACAGCTCTGTTTGCTAGCTCCTGTGCCGCTGCAGCTGTCTGTGCCGCTGCCTGATTGGCTGCTACCTTTATAGGACCCCTAGTCAGGGAAGCCCCGCCCCCTAATCAGGGCTCAGCTTCTCTCCCAGCACAAAGCCCCGACACATACAGATACTACCAATACAAATCCAAACACACACAAATACGTTCTCCTCCAACAGAACTCCCACTCAAACTCCCCTGTTTACATCTCTGTGTGCTAGCTCCTGTGCCGCTGCCTGACTGGCTGCTACCTTTATAGGACCCCTAGTCAGGGAAGCCCCGCCCCCTAATCAGGGCTCAGCTTCTCTCCCACCACAAAGCCTCTACACATACAAATACTACCAATACAAATCCAAACACACACAAATACCTTCTCCTCCAACAGAACTCCCACTCAAACTCCCCTGTTTAGAGCTCTGTTTGCTCACTCCTGTGCCGCTGCCTGACTGGCTGCTACCTTTATAGGACCCCTAGTCAGGGAAGCTTCGCCCCCTAATCAGGGCTCATCTTCTGTCCCAGCACAAAGCCCCTACACATACAGATACCACCAAAACAAAACCAAACACACACGAATACCTTCTCCTCCAACAGAACTCCCACTCCAACTCCCCTGTTTACAGCTCTGTTTGCTAGCTCCTGTGCCGCTGCCTGACTGGCTGCTACCTTTATAGGACCCCTACGCAGGGAAGCCCCGCTCCCTAATCAAGGCTCAGCTTCTCTCCCAGGACAAAGCCCCTACACATACAGATACTACCAATACAAAACCAAACACACACAAATACCTTCTCCTCCACCAGAACTCCCACTCAAACTCCCCTGTTTACAGCTCTGTTTGCTAGCTCCTGTGCCGCTGCAGCTGACTGGTTGCTACCTTTATAGGACCCCTAGTCAGTGAAGCCCCGCCCCCTAATCAGGGCTCAGCTTCTGTCCCAGCACAAAGCCCCTACACATACAGATACTACCAATACAAAACAAAACACACACAAATACCTTCTACTCCAACAGAACTCCCACTCAAACTGTCCTGTTTACAGCTCTGTTTGATAGCTCCTGTGCCGCTGCCTGACTGGCTGCAACCTTTATAGGACCCGTAGGCAGTGAAGCCCCGCCCCCTAATCAGTGCTCAGCTTCTCTCCCAGCACAAAGCCCCTACACATACAGATACTACCAATACAAAACCAAACACACACACAAATACCTTCTCCACCAACAGAACTCCCACTCAAACTCCCCTGTTTACAGCTCTGTTGGCTAGCTCCTGTGCCGCTGCCTGACTGGCTGCTACCTTTATAGGACCCGTAGGCAGTGAAGCCCCGCCCCCTAATCAGGGCTCAGCTTCTGTCCCAGCACAAAGCCCCGACACACACAGATACTACCAATACAAAACCAAATACACACACAAATACCTTCTCCACCAACAGAACTCCCACTCAAACTCCCCTGTTTACAGCTCTGTTGGCTAGCTCCTGTGCCGCTGCAGCTGTCTGTGCCGCTGCCTGATTGGCTGCTACCTTTATAGGACCCCTAGTCAGTGAAGCCCCGCCCCCTAATCAGGGCTCAGCTTCTCTCCCAGCGCAAAGCCCCTGCACATACAGATACCACCAATACAAAACCAAACACGCACAGGTACCTTCTCCTCCAACAGAACTCCCACTCAAACTCCCCTGTTTACAGCTCTGTTGGCTAGCTCCTGTGCCGCTGCAGCTGTCTGTGCCGCTGCCTGATTGGCTGCTACCTTTATAGGACCCCTAGTCAGGGAAGCCCCGCCCACTAATCAGGGCTCAGCTTCTCTCCCAGCACAAAGCCCATACACATACAGATACTAAGAATAGAAAACCAAACACACACAGATACCTTCTACTCCAACAGAACTCCCACTCATACTCCCCTGTTTACAGCTCTGTTTGATAGCTCCTGTGCCGCTGCCTGACTGGCTGCTACCTTTATAGGACCCCTAGTCAGTGAAGCCCCGCCCCCTAATCAGGGCTCAGCTTCTCTCCCAGCACAAAGGCCCTGCACATACAGATACCACCAATACAAAACCAAACACACACAAGTACCTTCTCCTCCAACAGAACTCCCACTCATACTCCCCTGTTTACAGCTCTGTTGGCTAGCTCCTCTGCCACTGCAGCATCTGTGCCGCTGCCTGACTGGCTGCTACCTTTATAGGACCCCTGGTCAGTGAAGCCCCGCACCCTAATCAGGGCTCAGCTTCTCTCCCAACACAAAGCCCCTACACATACAGATACTACCAATACAAAACCAAACACACACATATACCTTCTCCTCCAACAGAACTCCCACTCAAACTCCCCTGTTTACAGCTCTGTTTGCTAGCTCCTGTGCCGCTGCCTGACTGGCTGCTACTTTTATAGGACCCCTAGTGAGGGAAGCCCCGCCCCCTAATCAGGGCTCAGATTCTCTCCCAGCACAAAGCCCCTCCACATACAGATACTACCAATACAAAACCAAACACCCAAAAATACCTTCTCCTCCAACAGAACTCCCACTCAAACTCCCATGTTTACAGCTCTGTTGGCTAGCTCCTGTGCCGCTGCCTGACTGGCTGCTACCTTTATTGGACCCCTAGTCAGGGAAGCCCCGCCCCCTAATAAGGGCTCAGCTTCTCTCCCAGCACAAAGCCCCTACACATAAAGATACTAAGAATACAAAACCAAACACACACAAATACCTTCTCCTCCAACAGAACTCCCACTCAAACTCCCCGGCTTACAGCTTTGTTTGCTAGCTCCTGTGCCGCTGCAGCTGTCTGTGCGGCTGCCTGACTTGCTGCTACCTTTATAGGACCCCTAGTCAGGGAAGCCCCGCCCCCTAATCAGGGCTCAGCTTCTGTCCCAGCACAGAGCCCCTACACACACAGATACTACCAATACAAAACCAAACACACACAAATACCTTTTCCTCCACCAGAACTCCCACTCAAACTCCCCTGTTTACAGCTCTGTTTGCTAGCTCCTGTGCCGCTGCAGCTGTCTGTGCCGCTGCCTGACTGGTTGCTACCTTTATAGGACCCCTAGTCAGTGAAGCCCCGCCCAGTAATCAGGGCTCAGCTTCTGTCCCAGCAGAAAGCCCCTCCAAGCCTCTACACACACAGATACCACCAATACAAAACCAAACACACACACAAATACCTTCTACTCCAACAGAACTCCCACTCAAACTCCCCTGTTTACAGCTCTGTTTGATAGCTCCTGTGCCGCTGCCTGACTGGCTGCAACCTTTATAGGACCCCTAGTCAGGGAAGCCCCGCCCCCTAATCACGGCTCAGCTTCTCTCCCAGCACAAAGCCCCTACACATAAAGATACCACCAATACAAAACCAAAGACACACACAAATACCTTCTCCACCAACAGAACTCCCACTCAAACTCCCCTGTTTACAGCTCTGTTTGCTAGCTCCTGTGCCGCTGCCTGACTGGCTGCTACCTTTATAGGACCCCTAGTCAGGGAAGCCCCGCCCCCTAATCAGGGCTCAGATTCTCTCCCAGCACAAAGCCCCTCCACATACAGATACTACCAATACAAAACCAAACACCCACAAATACCTTCTCCTCCAACAGAAATCCCACTCAAACTCCCCTGTTTACAGCTCTGTTGGCTAGCTCCTGTGCCGCTGCCTGACTGGCTGCTACCTTTATAGGACCCCTAGCCAGGGAAGCCCCGCCCCCTAATCAGGGCTCAGCTTCTCTCCCAGGACAAAGACCCTACACATACAGATACTACCAATACAAAACAAAACACACACAAATACCTTCTACTTCAACAGAACTCCCACTCAAACTCCCCTGTTTACAGCTCTGTTTGCTAGCTCCTGTGCCGCTGCCTGACTGGCTGCAACCTTTATAGGACCCCTGGTCAGGGAAGCCCCGCCCACTAATCAGGGCTCAGCTTCTCTCCCAACACAAAGCCCCTACACATACAGATACTACCAATACAAAACCAAACACACACAAATACCTTCTCCTCCAACAGAACTCCCACTCAAACTCCCCTGTTTACAGCTCTGTTTGCTAGCTCCTGTGCCGCTGCCTGACTGGCTGCTACCTTTATAGGACCCGTAGGCAGTGAAGCCCCGCCCCCTAATCAGGGCTCAGCTTCTGTCCCAGCACAAAGCCCCTACACACACAGATACTACCAATACAAAACCAAACACACACAAATACCTTCTCCTCCAACAGAACTCCCTCTCAAACTCCCCTGTTTACAGCTCTGTTTGCTAGCTCCTGCTCCGCTGCCTGACTGGCTGCTACCTTTATAGGACCCCTAGTCAGGGAAGCCCCGCCCCCTAATCACGGCTCAGCTTCTCTCCCAGCACAAAGCCCCTACACATACAGATACTACCAATACAAAACCAAACACACACACAAATACCTTCTCCACCAACAGAACTCCCACTCAAACTCCCCTGTTTACAGCTCTGTTTGCTAGCTCCTGTACCGCTGCCTGACTGGCTGCTACCTTTATAGGACCCCTAGTCAGTGAAGCCCCGCCCCCTAATCAGGGCTCAGCTTCTCTCCCAGCACAAAGGCCCTGCACATACAGATACCACCAATACAAAACCAAACACACACAAGTACCTTCTCCTCCAACAGAACTCCAACTCATACTCCCCTGTTTACAGCTCTGTTGGCTAGCTCCTCTGCCACTGCAGCATCTGTGCCGCTGCCTGACTGGCTGCTACATTTCTAGGACCCCTAGTCAGGGAAGCCCCGCCCACTAATCAGGGCTCAGCTTCTCTCCCAGCACAAAGCCCATACACATACAGATACTAAGAATACAAAACCAAACACACACAGATACCTTCTACTCCAACAGAACTCCCACTCAAACTCCCCTGTTTACCGCTCTGTTTTCTAGCTCCTGTGCCGCTGCAGCTGTCTGTGCTGCTGCCTGACTGGCTGCTACCTTTCTAGGACCCCTAGTCAGTGAAGCCCCGCCCCCTAATCAGGGCTCAGCTTCTCTCCCAGCAAAAAGCCCCTACACATACAGATACTACCAAAACAAAACCAAACACACACACACACACACACACAAAAATACCTTCTCCTCCAACAGAACTCCCACTCAAACTCCCCTGTTTGCAGCTCTGTTTGCAAGCTCCTGTGCCGCTGCAGCTGTCTGTGCCGCTGCCTGATTGGCTGCTACCTTTTTAGGACCCCTAGTCAGCGAAGCCCCGCCCCCTAATCAGGACTCAGCTTCTCTCCCAGCACAAAGCCCCTCCAAGCCTCTACACATACAGATACCACCAATACAAAACCAAACACACACACAAATACCTTTTCCTCCAACAGAACTCCCACTCAAACTCCCCTGTTTACAGCTCTGTTTGCTAGCTCCTGTGCCGCTGCCTGACTGGCTGCTTCCTTTATAGGACCCCTACTCAGTCAAGCCCCGCCCACTAATCAGGGCTCAGCTTCTCTCCCAGCACAAAGCCCCGACACATACAGATACTACCAATACAAATCCAAACACACACAAATACCTTCTCCTCCAACAGAACTCCCACTCAAACTCCCCTGTTTACATCTCTGTGTGCTAGCTCCTGTGCCGCTGCCTGACTGGCTGCTACCTTTATAGGACCCCTAGTCAGGGAAGCCCCGCCCACTAATCAGGGCTCAGCTTCTTTCCCAGCACAAAGCCCCTCCAAGCCTCTACACATACAGATACCACCAATACAAAACCAAACACACACAAATACCTTCTCCTCCAACAGAACTTCCACTCAAACTGCCCTGTTTACAGCTCTGTTTGCTAGCTCCTGTGCCGCTGCCTGACTGGCTGCTACCTTTATAGGACCCCTAGTCAGGGAAGCCCCGCCCCCTAATCAGGGCTCATCTTCTGTCCCAGCACAAAGCCCCTACACATACAGATACTACCAATACAAAACCAAAGACACACACAAATACCTTCTCCTCCAACAGAACTCCCACTCAAACTCCCCTGTTTACAGCTCTGTTTGCTAGCTCCTGTGCCGCTGCCTGACTGGCTGCTACCTTTATAGGACCCCTAGTCAGGGAAGC
This sequence comes from Lepidochelys olivacea, assembly GCF_965140295.1. Classification (NCBI taxonomy): domain Eukaryota; kingdom Metazoa; phylum Chordata; order Testudines; family Cheloniidae; genus Lepidochelys; species Lepidochelys olivacea. The sequence goes on from NC_140428.1 coordinate 4,462,968, forward strand.
CCCGCCCCCTAATCAGGGCTCAGCTTCTCTCCCAGCACAAAGCCCTTACACATACAGATACTAACAATACAAATCCAAACACACACAAATACCTTCTACTCCAACAGAACTCCCACTCAAACTCCCCTGTTTACAGCTCTGTTTGATAGCTCCTGTGCCGCTGCCTGACTGGCTGCAACCTTTATAGGACCCCTAGCCAGGGAAGCCCCGCCTCCTAATCAGGGCTCAGCTTCTCTCCCAGGACAAAGCCCCTACACATACAGATACCACCAATACGAAACCAAACACACACAAATACCTTCTCCTCCAACAGAACTCCCACTCAAAATCCCCTGTTTACAGCTCTGTTTGCTAGCTCCTGTGCCGCTGCCTGACTGGCTGCTACCTTTATAGGACCCCTAGTCAGGGAAGCCCCGCCCCCTAATCACGGCTCAGCTTCTCTCCCAGCACAAAGCCCCTGCACATACAGATACCACCAATACAAAACCAAACACACACAAGTACCTTCTCCTCCAACAGAACTCCCACTCAAACTCCCCTGTTTACAGCTCTGTTTGCTAGCTCCTGTGCCGCTGCCTGACTGGCTGCTACCTTTATAGGACACCTAGTCAGGGAAGCCCCGCCCCCTAATCAGGGCTCAGCTTCTCTCCCACCACAAAGCCTCTACACATACAAATACTACCAATACAAATCCAAACACACACAAATACCTTCTACTCCAACAGAACTCCCACTCAAACTCCCCTGTTTAGAGCTCTGTTTGCTCACTCCTGTGCCGCTGCCTGACTGGCTGCTACCTTTATAGGACCCCTAGTCAGGGAAGCCCCGCCCCCTAATCAGGGCTCAGCTTCTCTCCCAGCACAAAGCCCCTACACATACAGATACCACCAACACAAAACCAAACACACACGAATACCTTCTCCTCCAACAGAACTCCCACTCAAACTCCCCTGTTTACAGCTCTGTTTGCTAGCTCCTGTGCCGCTGCCTGACTGGCTGCTACCTTTATAGGACCCCTACCCAGGGAAGCCCCGCCCCCTAATCAGGGCTCAGCTTCTCTCCCAGGACAAAGCCCCTACACATACAGATACCACCAATACAAAACCAAACACACACAAATACCTTCTCCTCCAACAGAACTCCCACTCAAACTCCCCTGTTTACAGCTCTGTTGGCTAGCTCCTGTGCCACTGCCTGACTGGCACATACCTTTCTAGGACCCCTAGTCAGTCAAGCCCCGCCCCCTAATCAGGGCTCAGCTTCTCTCCCAGCACAAAGCCCCTACACATACAGATACTGACAATGCAAAACCAAACACACACACAAATACCTTCTCCACCAACAGAACTCCCACTCAAACTCCCCTGTTTACAGCTCTGTTTGCTAGCTCCTGTGCCGCTGCCTGACTGGCTGCTACCTTTATTGGACCCCTAGTCAGGGAAGCCCCGCCCCCTAATAAGGGCTCAGCTTCTCTCCCAGCACAAAGCCCCTACACATACAGATACTACCAAAACAAAACCAAACACACACACACACACACACAAAAATACCTTCTCCTCCAACAGAACTCCCACTCAAACTCCCCTGTTTACAGCTCTGTTTGCAAGCTCCTGTGCCGCTGCAGCTGTCTGTGCCGCTGCCTGATTGGCTGCTACCTTTTTAGGACCCCTAGTCAGCGAAGCCCCGCCCCCTAATCAGGACTCAGCTTCTCTCCCAGCACAAAGCCCCTCCAAGCCTCTACACATACAGATACCACCAATACAAAACCAAACACACACACAAATACCTTTTCCTCCAACAGAACTCCCACTCAAACTCCCCTGTTTACAGCTCTGTTTGCTAGCTCCTGTGCCGCTGCCTGACTGGCTGCTATCTTTATAGGAACCCTACTCAGTCAAGCCCCGCCCCCTAATCAGGGCTCAGCTTCTCTCCCAGCACAAAGCCCCGACACATACAGATACTACCAATACAAATCCAAACACACACACAAATACCTTCTCCTCCAACAGAACTCCCACTCAAACTCCCCTGTTTACAGCTCTGTTTGCTAGCTCCTGTGCCGCTGCAGCTGTCTGTGCCGCTGCCTGATTGGCTGCTACCTTTATAGGACCCCTAGTCAGGGAAGCCCCGCCCCCTAATCAGGGCTCAGCTTCTCTCCCAGCACAAAGCCCCGACACATACAGATACTACCAATACAAATCCAAACACACACAAATACGTTCTCCTCCAACAGAACTCCCACTCAAACTCCCCTGTTTACATCTCTGTGTGCTAGCTCCTGTGCCGCTGCCTGACTGGCTGCTACCTTTATAGGACCCCTAGTCAGGGAAGCCCCGCCCCCTAATCAGGGCTCAGCTTCTCTCCCACCACAAAGCCTCTACACATACAAATACTACCAATACAAATCCAAACACACACAAATACCTTCTCCTCCAACAGAACTCCCACTCAAACTCCCCTGTTTAGAGCTCTGTTTGCTCACTCCTGTGCCGCTGCCTGACTGGCTGCTACCTTTATAGGACCCCTAGTCAGGGAAGCTTCGCCCCCTAATCAGGGCTCATCTTCTGTCCCAGCACAAAGCCCCTACACATACAGATACCACCAAAACAAAACCAAACACACACGAATACCTTCTCCTCCAACAGAACTCCCACTCCAACTCCCCTGTTTACAGCTCTGTTTGCTAGCTCCTGTGCCGCTGCCTGACTGGCTGCTACCTTTATAGGACCCCTACGCAGGGAAGCCCCGCTCCCTAATCAAGGCTCAGCTTCTCTCCCAGGACAAAGCCCCTACACATACAGATACTACCAATACAAAACCAAACACACACAAATACCTTCTCCTCCACCAGAACTCCCACTCAAACTCCCCTGTTTACAGCTCTGTTTGCTAGCTCCTGTGCCGCTGCAGCTGACTGGTTGCTACCTTTATAGGACCCCTAGTCAGTGAAGCCCCGCCCCCTAATCAGGGCTCAGCTTCTGTCCCAGCACAAAGCCCCTACACATACAGATACTACCAATACAAAACAAAACACACACAAATACCTTCTACTCCAACAGAACTGCCACTCAAACTGTCCTGTTTACAGCTCTGTTTGATAGCTCCTGTGCCGCTGCCTGACTGGCTGCAACCTTTATAGGACCCGTAGGCAGTGAAGCCCCGCCCCCTAATCAGTGCTCAGCTTCTCTCCCAGCACAAAGCCCCTACACATACAGATACTACCAATACAAAACCAAACACACACACAAATACCTTCTCCACCAACAGAACTCCCACTCAAACTCCCCTGTTTACAGCTCTGTTGGCTAGCTCCTGTGCCGCTGCCTGACTGGCTGCTACCTTTATAGGACCCGTAGGCAGTGAAGCCCCGCCCCCTAATCAGGGCTCAGCTTCTGTCCCAGCACAAAGCCCCGACACACACAGATACTACCAATACAAAACCAAATACACACACAAATACCTTCTCCACCAACAGAACTCCCACTCAAACTCCCCTGTTTACAGCTCTGTTGGCTAGCTCCTGTGCCGCTGCAGCTGTCTGTGCCGCTGCCTGATTGGCTGCTACCTTTATAGGACCCCTAGTCAGTGAAGCCCCGCCCCCTAATCAGGGCTCAGCTTCTCTCCCAGCGCAAAGCCCCTGCACATACAGATACCACCAATACAAAACCAAACACGCACAGGTACCTTCTCCTCCAACAGAACTCCCACTCAAACTCCCCTGTTTACAGCTCTGTTGGCTAGCTCCTGTGCCGCTGCAGCTGTCTGTGCCGCTGCCTGATTGGCTGCTACCTTTATAGGACCCCTATTCAGGGAAGCCCCGCCCACTAATCAGGGCTCAGCTTCTCTCCCAGCACAAAGCCCATACACATACAGATACTAAGAATAGAAAACCAAACACACACAGATACCTTCTACTCCAACAGAACTCCCACTCATACTCCCCTGTTTACAGCTCTGTTTGATAGCTCCTGTGCCGCTGCCTGACTGGCTGCTACCTTTATAGGACCCCTAGTCAGTGAAGCCCCGCCCCCTAATCAGGGCTCAGCTTCTCTCCCAGCACAAAGGCCCTGCACATACAGATACCACCAATACAAAACCAAACACACACAAGTACCTTCTCCTCCAACAGAACTCCCACTCATACTCCCCTGTTTACAGCTCTGTTGGCTAGCTCCTCTGCCACTGCAGCATCTGTGCCGCTGCCTGACTGGCTGCTACCTTTATAGGACCCCTGGTCAGTGAAGCCCCGCACCCTAATCAGGGCTCAGCTTCTCTCCCAACACAAAGCCCCTACACACACAGATACTACCAATACAAAACCAAATACACACACAAATACCTTCTCCACCAACAGAACTCCCACTCAAACTCCCCTGTTTACAGCTCTGTTGGCTAGCTCCTGTGCCGCTGCAGCTGTCTGTGCCGCTGCCTGATTGGCTGCTACCTTTATAGGACCCCTAGTCAGTGAAGCCCCGCCCCCTAATCAGGGCTCAGCTTCTCTCCCAGCGCAAAGCCCCTGCACATACAGATACCACCAATACAAAACCAAACACGCACAGGTACCTTCTCCTCCAACAGAACTCCCACTCAAACACCCCTGTTTACAGCTCTGTTGGCTAGCTCCTGTGCCGCTGCAGCTGTCTGTGCCGCTGCCTGATTGGCTGCTACCTTTATAGGACCCCTAGTCAGGGAAGCCCCGCCCACTAATCAGGGCTCAGCTTCTCTCCCAGCACAAAGCCCATACACATACAGATACTAAGAATAGAAAACCAAACACACACAGATACCTTCTACTCCAACAGAACTCCCACTCATACTCCCCTGTTTACAGCTCTGTTTGATAGCTCCTGTGCCGCTGCCTGACTGGCTGCTACCTTTATAGGACCCCTAGTCAGTGAAGCCCCGCCCCCTAATCAGGGCTCAGCTTCTCTCCCAGCACAAAGGCCCTGCACATACAGATACCACCAATACAAAACCAAACACACACAAGTACCTTCTCCTCCAACAGAACTCCCACTCATACTCCCCTGTTTACAGCTCTGTTGGCTAGCTCCTCTGCCACTGCAGCATCTGTGCCGCTGCCTGACTGGCTGCTACCTTTATAGGACCCCTGGTCAGTGAAGCCCCGCACCCTAATCAGGGCTCAGCTTCTCTCCCAACACAAAGCCCCTACACATACAGATACTACCAATACAAAACCAAACACACACATATACCTTCTCCTTCAACAGAACTCCCACTCAAACTCCCCTGTTTACAGCTCTGTTTGCTAGCTCCTGTGCCGCTGCCTGACTGGCTGCTACTTTTATAGGACCCCTAGTGAGGGAAGCCCC